>NC_142087.1:80607263-80824763 GCF_054644295.1 Miniopterus natalensis
ACGAAATGTTAAGCTGAAAGGGGGTGGGAGTGGGGGCTCTTCTTTTTATAAAAGTATTCCTTTTCCATTGGATTTTTTCAACAGCAAACTCTCTAGTAGATTTTTAGTAGCGTGTTCATTTGTTATATTGACTGGACAGTGCATGTGCATAGTTAAAAAATAATTCGAGAGGTATAAAAGGTGTACAACGAGAAGTGACTGTCCCGCTCCCCTCTGCCTCCCTCCCCAGGCACGCCCAGGCCAGGTCTCTTCTGCGTCCCGCAGAGCTGTGCTCTGCACGTGTAAACACGTGCGTGTGTGTGCGTGTGCGTGTGCGTGTGTGTGTGCGTGTGCGTGTGTGTGTGTGTGCGTGTGCGTGTGTGCGTGTGCGTGTGTGTGTGCGTGTGCGTGTGTGTGTGCGTGTGCGTGTGCGTGTGCGTGTGCGTGTGTGTGTGTGCGTGTGCGTGTGTGTGTGTGCGCGTGTGCGTGTGTCCCTTGCACAAACGCAGCGCGCTCTGCGCCCAGTGCCCCGCGCCCCGCTCTCGTCGCGGGCCAGCCTCCCTCGAGCCCGCTCCCTTCAGGGCGAGGACGCGCCTCGCTGTGCTGCCGAGACCCGACCCCGTCCCGCCGGCGGGCACGGGCACTGGCACTGGCACGGGCACTGCTCTGCCCGGTTGCTAAAGCTGGAGCCGGCCGGGCGCTGAGCGGGCTGCGCAGGGCGCTGCTGCGGGGGTGCGGGAGCGCGGGTGCGGGAGCGCGGGTGCGGGAGCGCGGGTGCGGGAGCGCGGGTGCGGGAGCGCGGGTGCGGGAGCGCGGGTGCGGGAGCGCGGGTGCGGGAGCGCGGGTGCGGGAGCGCGGGCGGCCTGGGAGCGCCGCCGGGGGGTTTCCAAGAGAGAATCGCGGGCCGCCGGAGCCGCCAGTGGGCTTCCTTCGCGTTGCTGGGGATACAGCTCACAGGGCACTTGGGCTGGAAATACAGTGGGGCTGGCGCTAGGTTTCCATGGCAACCGAGTCCCCAAACACGGTCAGCCGCCTTTGAAAATCTTCCCCCTTCACACCCTTCTATGAGTTGATCCGGGGGCCCAGGAGGCCTCAAAAGAGAATGTTTCTGCCCAAGTTTCGCCCGCGCGCTGCAGCAGGCACCCGCCCTGCCTCACGGGCCCTCGAGCGCATCGGCGCCCGGGGGCGCTTCCCGACTCCCGCGGGACCGGAGCTCACAGCACCCTTCCCTTCGCCCTCAGAGCTTTCAGCTCCCACTGTGGGTACAAACAAAGCTGAGTAAAAGCCAAAAACAAACCATGCGCTGCTGATGAAAAAGAATATTCTATAACCCCTGGGGAGGAAAAGAATCCAGCTGTGGTGTTTGGTGTCATTTGGCGTGAAGCGTGCAGAGTGCTACTCAGTTGGATCTGAAAACCAGATTCAGACCCTAAGAAGACGCAGCCTCTTGCTAATTTCTCTCAGTAAGAAAATGAATCGCTTGGGCAGCACACCATCTTTTAAAATAAGAATTCTGTGTAAGCCCAACAGGTGTGGCTCACTCTAAAAATTAGGAAACTTTTAAAGCCAACTTTCACAGCCAGCATCTTTAGTTAGCCTGCAGGACGGTAACAATGAAAATAAAACAGACCCTTGGGCTCACAGAACTTTGAATAAGCAGCCACTCTGCACGTGAGCTGCTCTGCACTCACCTTGAAGGAGGCCCAGCAAAAGCAAAGCGCCACTTGACCAAGTGCTGGGCCATCTGCAGCAGGAGGCCCCTGTCCGCCCGCTAACCCTGCAGAGACACACGGGGTGCATCCAACTTTCCCCACCAGCTTTGAAAGAACACCGGCAAACAGATGACTCAGCAAATGGGAAGTCTAACCCCCAGCCCCTGAGGAACAGCCTGTCGCTATCAGTAGGACTTCCAAAAAAATGCTCCTCGGGCAGCCACGCCTGTCAGACGAGCCCTTCCTTCTAATGGGAATATTATGCAGGCCGGTGGTCCCAGAAAGTCTTCATCAGAGTGAGAAGTTGAAGGATGTGCGCCAGCGGGGAGGCAGCAGGCAGCAGGACCTCAGCAGACAGCTCTAGTGAGGCGCACTGCTCCAGGCCTGGGCGCAATCTGGGAGGGCTCACAGAGGAGAGCGCCTTGAGGGTGGAGCAGCAGGCCCAGCTTGGGTCCTACCTGACAAAAGATACCGTCCTCGAGAGGCCCTGCAGCCCTTTCTGTTCATAACTAAATGGTATTTCATTGCAAGGAACCCAGGAGTAGCATTTGAAAGAGAACTCCCAGGGGCTTAGGGCTTAGGTGGGGTGGCTTTGGGCCCACAGAGGTTCTTTGGCAGGTGGGCTCATGTGACCTGAGCAAGCCTAGCACTCTCATTGAGCCATCTGGGACATGTGACTCTTGGTACGAACGCAGACTTGCAGCTGAAATCAAGGGTGCAAGCTGCAGATGGGCTTGTGGGATCTGGTGAAATCCCAAGGGGTGGGTGAGACACCCTGTGGTTTCAAGTCCATGGGATCAAGATCCCAACAGAAGAGGAAGGGTCTGGAAGCAAACTCTTGTTGGTCCCCCCTCCCTGGTCTTGGATGCTGACCTTGAAACCTTGGAGCTGCCAGAGGCATCTCTACTGACCTGGAGGCACTGGGCACTTTGCAGAGGAGTCCAGATAGCACAGAACCAACTAGAAAAGCCCCTTTTCCCCACTTGCCTAAAGGCCCAGACCACACCCTTCTCTGGCTCCCAGAACCCTCAGGAGCAGCTCTGTGGGCAGACAGTCCTGGCGAGTCACTGCTCCACCTCCTCTGCAGGTTTCCAAAAAGGAGCCTGGGGGCAGCTCTCCATCTGATTGCCCAGCTGCTCCTGCTCCCAGAAGCCATGATTTCTGGCAGAACTGGGACCTTTTAGCAAATTGGACTGCAGGAGTGACGCCCACCAGCTTTAGAAAGCCAGTCCCTACCCCTCTTCAGACAGCCAAGGGCATGGTTGAGAAATCCAGCAAGGATTTGAAACTGATGAGTGGAGGTGGCTCTAAGGACCACCACTGAATAAGAGACCATGACCGTCCAAAAATACTTCAGGATCCTTCTCCATGATTATAGTGTGTGTGTCTGTAGTTCAGACGCATCCGCATGGAGAGCACTGCAGTGGTGAGAGAAATGGACATGCCCTAGAGCCCCCAGGGTGGTGCCAGCTGCAACAGGAAAGACCAAGGGAGAGTGAGAGCGCCTGCTGCAAAATCTTTTTCCAATAGAAATGTTCGCTGGCTGGAGCCCAAGCTGGTTTTTATATGAGGGGCTAAGCAAGTTTTTGTGAGACTCCAAAGTGAAGTCGGGTCTGTGCCTTTGGCTAGGTTGCCTGCAGAAAAGGGAAGCTTGGAGCTTAGAAAGTGTCCTCCTGGAGAGCCTGGAAGCCCCTGGACTGGGGTTCTGTCTTTTGAGCGATCTGGGTGGTAGTGAAAGTCCATCTCTCTCTCGCTCTGTCTCTTGTACACACACCATCTCTCCCTACTGTGTGTCAGAACTGCTGGCTTATCTGGAGCAAAGTGTCAAATGTCTAGTTGTAGATGAGGCTCTGGGATCTTACTGACAAATGCAGTGGCCCTGGTGGTGGCTCTCTGGGCCTCCACAGCCCTGTCTCACTGTGCAAGCCCCTGGGTTTGCCACTGAGAGATGTAGGCCAGGTAGAGGAGGTGTGGTGGCCAGCTGGAGACCTCTCTGCCACCTCTGGCCCTGCCCAATGGCTGGGAGGTAGTGGACTCTTAGAACCATGAGGGGTCAGAGGGGTTCCCCTCAAGGACCCTGCTCATCCCCACCACCCTGGGAACCACTCTTTTCAGTATGGGGCTGTGGCTCAGGTCCCACCCAGAGAATTCTAGATCAAAGTCTTGAAGGACAAAGCCCAGTTCCAGAAGAGCTCTTAACTGACATGGCACCTCCTGGACAATGGACTGTCCTTGGGTCCTGCCCCAAGCTTCTGGGAGTCACCTTGGCTACCTGGGACCACTACCTGTGATTTCTTTGAAAGCTCTCAGGAGCCAACTAGAGGCAGGCTGGAGCATGGGGCCAGGGGCTCCTTCACCTTGTCCTAAGATTCTGGGATGTCCTGGAGGAATTCTTAACTCAAAATAAGCAAAGAAATGTCCTGTGAAGCTACTGGGGCAAGAGGAAGGCCATCCACAGCCCCTCCCCTCCCCACTGCCTCCCCACATTCTTCCCTCTGAGCCTTCCCTTCGCCTCTGCCAGCATTGCCTCTCCAGGACCTGCTGCTGCAGCAGCAGCCAAGATAAAAATGCATAGACTCTGCAGTGGAAAACAAACGACAACTTTATTGCTTACCCGCAGCCTCCCCAGGACATGAATCACGAGTTTCCATGCTGTCACTGGGGCCAGGAGCGGAAACAGGCTTCTGTTTCCCTCAGAGGCCTTGTTCTCTGGGGTGCAGGAGCCTCAGTGGCCCAGTGCAAGGGCCACTGGGGGGGAGCAGCGGGACATGTCCATCCCTGTCCTGGGTACCTGGTTCTCTCATCACCTGTGCTGCACCCACGGAGCACACAGGTGCAGAGTGGAGGGGCTAAGCTGTCCGTACACCCCCACATATTGCAGAGGAGGAATTTGAAGCCCAGAGTGAAGACAGATACACACAGGGTCCCCCAGAACCCCAGGCCCATGCTTTCCCAGCCACCAGGCCTTCCTTACTGTACCCCACTGTACCTGGCCGCCCGGATGGGAAGCTGAAACCGTGGGCTTCGTGGCACTCCCAGGACACCTGAGATGAGGCCTGGAGAGGTGGAAGCCGGCAGGGGGTGCTGTTATCATTAAATTTCTGGTGATGACTTGTGCAAAAGCCATGTGAAACTCCAAGGGACTCGGGTGTCTTGCTTCGGTAGAGTTGTGGTGTCTAAAAAGCCTGTTTAAGATCCTGAGTCCCGTCTCCATATCTTTTCCTTTCTTCCCATCTGGCTGGTGAACTTAATCTCACCACAAGTGTCATAGTGGCCCCTTAGCTGCTCTTGATGCCTCCAGCCTGGTCCCCTGACTCAGCTGTTCTTCACTGTGCTTGTGGGAGAATCATCCTAGGGGTCTGCATTCTGTTACTCTCCCACCACCACAGCATTGGGGGGTTTCCATGGTCTACATGGTGGTGTTTAAACTCCCTGACCACTTGGCCACTTCAGGGTCTCATGGGTTTATCCATTCAGGATCCTGTGATGTGCCACGCATACAGCGATGAACGAAGACAACCCCTGTCTGCATCTCGTCTGGTGGCAGAGACCTTGGAGAATCCCCCCCAACACACATATGTGTAAAGTCATGGCTAGGATCAGACGTCAGAGAGGGGGGCTCCTGGGAGGAGGCGAGGGTTAAGCTGAAGGAAGAAATAGTGAGGGCTGAGTGAAGGGCGGAGCAGAAAATGAGCCTAAATAACCCTCTGCAAGGGGGGATTGAGGAAGGAGGCCAGGCGGCTGGAGCCCCAAAAGCCAAGGGGAGTGATGTGTGCTACGCGGCAGGTCTGGGGGTCTTGGAGGCCAAGTGGAGCATATCGGTCTTTATCCTAGGAGCAACGGGGAGCCGTTGAAGGCTTTATGGCAGCTGGGGGAGGTTAGCTTTACTGAAAAGAATGTCTTAGCTGCTCTGTGTAGAAGAGACTAGAGGGCACAAGAGTATGTGGGCACAGTGGGGACAGAGCCGAGGCCTAGGGAGAACTGGGGAACGCGTGCAATGGGTGGGCGGGGAAGTGAAGAGGGAAATTTAGGGCAATGCAAGAGCATCTTTATGGTGTTAGATATGGGTTGAGGGTGACGGACAGAACTTGTAGAATTTGGCTGGACAGAAACCATCCACTGAGGCAGGGCATTCAGGAAGGAGACCAGACTGGGGGAGACATCCTGAGTCTGGTTTGGGGCAAGCGAGGTCAGAGGGCCTTGAGGGCATCTAGTTGCTTCCCCCACTGTAGCCGAGGCTCCTTTTCAGCCCAGAGCTACTGGTTTCACACCAGAAGACACACCCTTCGCCCTGGGTATTCCTGCAGCCTGGAATGAACTTTCTACCCCTCCCCTCTGCAGAGACCCCAGCCATCCCTCAAGCCAGCTCTTCCTACGGGAGGTCTGCCATGAACTGGCCTTTCCCCAGCGCCCCTCACTGCGGCAGGGAGGGAGACCCGAGGCACAGCTCCCAGCTGCCAGGCAGAACAGGACGCGCGTCCCTCCCCAGGACGGGCTCTGGCCCGTCACCGCCCCGCGCGGCCTGTTCTCGGCCGGGGGACGCTGAGCTCTGGAAGCCGGACCCCCCCGGGAGGCTCAGCGGCCCCACGGCCCACGGCCCACGGCCCACACCTGGTCTCGCAGCAGCGCATTTCCAAGCAGGCCTGTCCCCGCGCCAGGCCACAGCGGGCCCGCTGATGCTCGTGAAAACGCATCCCCTGCGCCTGTAAAGGGGCCCCCCGTGCTCCGCGAATGTCAAAAAGGGGCAAACGGGTGATGAACGGCCTCGGGTTGTCAGCAGGCTGGGGAACAAGGGGCTGTGTCTGTCTGCTGGTAAATAAAGTGTGGACACATTCCCTGCGGGCCTGCGCGGGAGGGGCCCCGAAACCTGCTGGACAGGACAGCGCAGCTTCCCGGCCTCACGGCATCGCACAGTAAGGCGCTTACTTGGGTGGAATGTGAAAGGACACACAGGGCCGGGGGTCCCATTCCATCCCGGGGCAGGCCTCAGGTTCATGGCTCTTAGGCACAGAGGAAACTTCTGGGAGGCTGCCTCACGGCCAGGACACGCAGGTGTGATTGGTTTCAGTTTGGGGTTTTTTAAAAAACTAATCCAGCAGGTTCTGGTTATGAGCTTCGGTGTCTTGGGCGGCCTTGCGGGACAGGTGTGAGGCAGTTCTTCCCGAGCCTGCCTGAGCCGGGAAGAAATTAGCTGAGTCCATCTGTGTTGTATTAATTCCATCCTCTGTCTCCTCTCCTCCTGGAGCTCTCCCTGAAATGAAAACTGGAACAAGCTCTTGGGAGCCATTATTAATACGCCCTGTGTCCAAAGCACCATGGTGGGCACTGTGGGGAGAGATCAGAGAGCCCCTGAGGCCATTCTGACACCCCAAAGCTGTCACGGAGACATGCATCACTAAGTCCAAAGTGGGGACTCAACACCGAGTCCAAGTCAAGACGGCGCTGGGGTCAAGCAGGGTCGGGAGCGAGTCCGGGATTTGCTGCCAGCCACCCCCGTGGCTTCTCTCGCTTCAGGGGACAGAGGCAGCTGTGGGCTGGTCTCCCCTGCCATGTATTACAGACCCACGCAGGGTGCGTTTGGGCCTGGGCATCCAGTGCTGTCACAGGGCCACGCACAGAAGCAGATGCGAGATAAAGGATGGGCCTGTCCCGCCAAGGTGACAGGAGCGTGACCGCCCTGGAGCGAGTGGCGTGGCAATCATTCACGCACACGAGTTCTTCCAACGTGGACGGCTTCTCATCCGGCCTCGGGAAGCTGGGTTTGTGACCTTGGGCAAGTTACTTGCTTCTGGGGCCCCGAAGCCCCTTGTGCAGATGAGCAGCGCCTGCCAGCCAGCCGCCACGCACCTGTGAGCCCTCGCCACGCCTGCCGCTTGGCTACTCCACCCAGGAACTATTCAGCCCGCGAAGCGCGTGCGGGGCAGGGGCGGCAGCCCGGGCAGGTCTCCGGGCCTGCGTCCCGGCCTCCTGGCTGCTGCACCGGGCTTTCCCCAGGGGTGTGTTTGAACTGAGCTGCGGGCACGTTTTCCCAGAGGCTCCCCACCTCCTCCTGCTAAGGAGGCAGCAGAGCACGTCGTTGTGACGGAAGCCCTGGGGCCCTGGGGCCAGCGCTGCCTGGGCGGCAGTTACAGTGTTACCGCCCGATACAGGTGCAACCTGAGGGGGTGACACTTTCTCTGCCCCCGTTTCCTCACCTGTAAAACAAGAGTGACGATAAAGCACTTGCTTCTTCTTGTCGCCGTTAGTATCACGAGGATGTTTAAGTAAGAAGATGCAGACCCTGAGCGGTCAGTCAGAAGCAGCGGCGGAAGCATGTTCATGAAACCACGTGAAGAAGTGGCTGAGGGAGCAGAGCAGGGGCCAAGGGCAGGCTCAGGGCTGCCCTCTCTATCGCGAGCATTCAGGACTCTTGGGCTTGTAAATAATCCACGTGCATTATTTCAGTAAAAAGGAAAAGAGTCCGACCAGCTTCCTCGATTCACATAATCAGAGTAAGCCGCTCCGAGATGCGGGGCCAGGGCGGGGATTAGTCAGGCTCATCTGCAGGTTGTGACTTGAATGGTGGTGCAGCCGTCAACTGAGTAGTATGCAGCAGGTAAGATGACGCGGTGACTCTGACATCTTGAGGCGGGACGATGTCCTCAGTATGTCACTACCCAGATAAGACAGCAGCAGCTGTGCTTGGGATGACCTCACATGAGGGAACAGCACGGAGGAGATACGGGGGCTCCACCTCGGACAGCTGGGGAGGCAGGTTACCACCAGCGGCCAGACCATGGACACTCCCTTCAGCTACTTTCCGTTTCACCCAGGATTTGATTTTTTAAATAAGAAGCGTGGATTTCTATTGTAATCAGAAGAGCTTATGCTATAAAAATATATAAAAATCAATCAATTTAGAAGAAATAAATATAACTTTACTTTTACTAGACCACCCGTTCATGTCTCAGGAAACGGGAGGGTGGAATCTGGGCAGAGGAGGGGAGGGGAGGGTCCATCGCCCTCCCTTGAAGGGGGTCAGCTTGGGAGTAAGGATGGGGCCATGAGAGGGGACATACAGGAGCTGGTCCTTACCTGCAGATAAAATACAGCACACCCAATGACCCTGGAATTTCAGAGAAGCAATGGGTAGTTTTTTAGTACACGTCTGTCCTGTGAAATACATATTTGGGACAGACTTATACTGAGAGAGCAGAGAGCGAGCTTTGCACCTGGCTGGATGCACTGAAGTCAGTGCACAGAGCTTCGGGGCAGCAGGGCTGCTTGCCCTGGGCCTCCTGCCTAGAGCGGGACGGGCCCAGGGGAGGGCTCAGCGCGCGGGTGGAATGATTCACTGTTTAACCCGTCCTGAGAGTCTGCCCTTGCTCACGCTGCCCTCAGGACACCCAGATGCTCATCCTTTCGTGAGAAGTGGCCTTTGAAGGTGGTTGCTTTTTAATGCCCTTCCTCGGTAAAATAAAAAGTGGCAATCTCCCCTCTAATTATTTTTACTGGTCTATAAAATCCCCAGTCTGGGGATCGGGTCCTTCAACAAGCACTAAAAACAATCTATCCGTGTGCTAGCCGACTGGAAAAAAAGGCCCCTGTGCGCCTGCAAATGGTTGACATTTACCCATGTCCTTATTTACACACAGGGTTTTCTGACCCAGGGTGTCTGTGGCCTCCATAGCTTTGTAAAACAAGGCAGTGCAAAGTATTTGATATTGATCCCAAGCAAGATACTGAAGAGACCCTCTCTGGCTCCAGCCAACAGACATAAAAAGGCTATTTTTTAAAAAGCTGGACAGTGGTATCTCCAGGTTCAGTGGAGGACTTTGCCCCCTTCCCACTGCACCTGTCGGAGGCTGTGGCACTGGCCTGCTTCTCAGGGAGCCGGCCGAAGGCGTGGGAAGAGAGGACGGAGCAGGAGCACCAGGTCCACGCGGAGACCATCTACCCGAATAAATAGCTGAGGGACAGCAGAAGCTGGGGCGAAGGCCCCCGGGCAGCCCTGAGGGAGTGGAGACGGGCAGGAGGAGAAGCGGGAACAGGCTGCTGAAATTCCATTATGAGGGTCTTGAAAAATCAGCCCGTCAGGATTAGATGCTTGTTCTTTCCAAGTGGTTTTTGAATTTTCAGGGCTCTTTTTAAAAGGAAATAAATAATTCTATAGGTTCTTCTCCCAATCAGTGGCCTGCCTTTGAAATTAACCATTTCTCTGGCTCTCCCTCTGATTGGGATCACGTCCCTCCTCAGTCACTCTGAAGTGCTATTGTGCCGGCTCTTACTCGCTTAGCCACACACAATGTAACTTCGAAATGTGAAGGGGGGAAAATTAGCATTTCCAGTGAACTGGAAAGAATGCATCTGATTTCGAAATGTGTGCTTAAGAAAGAAAAAGCGCACCTAAATTGATTCCACCAACGAGAGGACTTATTCTGCCCAGCCAGATCTGAAACGCATTTTTGCAAAGGGACAACTTCATTTATGATTTTTTAGAGAGGAAGGAAATATGAAGATCCAGGCACAGGGAGAGAAAAAGGCCTCTTGAGAATTTCATATAGCTTGGATTAATCAAGGCGCCTGCTTTTAAACCATGTGCCCCCACAGAGGAGTGAATTAATGAGCAATTTATGCAATGAATATATTTTTTTCTTTAATTATCTAGGTATTTCAGACTAACTTGCTTCTTCTGACTTGAATTCTCCAGATACTTCTCTGAAATTCTAGCTTCACTTTGCATGTATAATTACAGCCTCAAGTTGCTGGCAGAGCAGGTCTCAAGGTGGTGGAAAACTTCCCTGCCCTCCCACCCTCATGCAAATCCAGGGTTGCTCACCACTCAGCCTGCACTCCAGCGGAATCCTTTAGAAAGGAGAATCCATTTCGGAATTATGGATTCCTTAGGCCCCTGTCTCTAAAGTGGGTTTGGAGGAGGGGGCCTTTAATGAGAATATAGACCGTGGACCCCACTTCTGGAGACAGAATTCGCAGGTCCGAGGGCCCGGGAACCTGTAATTGTAAATGTCCATGTAGCAGAGGGGCCAAGCCCTCCCCTCCCCCAACTCACGCAGCAGGAAGAAGATGCTCAGGTAGGCAGGTTGGCTGCCCTTCAAGGGGATCTGTAGCCCGCAGGTGACCCTGACGGCTGGCTCTGAGTGAGCAGTGAGAAGGTGGGGTTTCCCCTCTCACAGAACAACCTCAGTGCAGTTAAGATCCCCAAGAATGTGCGGGAGAGGGCGGCTGGAAAGCACCTGAGCTTGTAGAGCCTGAAGTCCACGCTCCCTAACCACACCAGGCCTAGTGCTTGGCCTCCAGGAAATGGGGCGGGGCTGGCACTAGGTGGTATAATTCTCAGGCCAGGACCTAGAGGGTGTCAAGGTCAGTCTTATCTCCCCCTGCAGCTTTATCAAAATGGACGGCCAGGTAGCAAGAGACCATAGGTGGGGACCGCAAAGAAGACTGGAGCTAGTGACAGCTCTGGGCAGCGGAAGGTTGGTGGAATGTTGTTCCTTCCTCTCTCCAAAACAATCAGGTGATCCTTCCCGAGAGCGGGGAGCACAGCAGCAGGAATCAGAACAGGAGGCCACACGTCACCTCTGTGGCCATGGCCACCAGGGCACTGGGTTTACAGCTCTCGCCTTTCCACTTTGACCCCACTAGGAGTAAAGGAAGGGGACCTGGTTCTGAGACAGTCTAAGATGGACTTCCCAGTGTCTTTCATCTCTCCCACACAAGAACTCCCAGGTCCAGGAAAGTACAAGAGTGGCCGCTTCTTTGGGCCAGCCCTCCACTTCGCACTTTTCCATTAGCACCAAAATCTCGGCCTCCAGAGCCCCCACACTTCCCAGCTGGGGTAGTTATTTCCTCATTAGTTCCATTCACATTTACCTGCGACCTTCATTAGACACTGGTGTATAAAATGGTCATCTCTCCGTACAGGCCGACTGGATCCACAGCCCCGCAGAAGCCTTCCACCCACGCCCACTCCCGCAACATGGAGGGCAGGCAACCAGCTCTGTTTCTCATGCATATAAGGTAAAGCAGTCCCCATAGAGCCCTGGGGAAGGTGGCCTTGCACCCTCCCTGGGACCCCTCCACGTGTCTCCACAATGTAATCGAGCTCACTTGCATTTAAGTAAGCACCCCATAAAGCAGTGTGGCCATCTCCTCATTAATGGTTGCCAGACCACAGATCTTCTGTAGGGTGCGTTATCCCAGGACCCATCTCTGGAACTGTCTGTCTGCAATATCTCTGAGAATGGGCTGCAGGCAAGTGTTGATCCAGCCAAACTCTGAAGCTCATCCGGCCTCCCTTATCGGCTTACGGTGTGTGGAACTTTAAAGCATAATTGACATCAGAGAATGGACCATACCTGCTAAAAAGGAACGGAAAATATTCTAAAATGGAATGGAATGGAATGTGGTCTCTGTATGGAGATGCACAAGCCCAGCACAAGAGCGCAGTGTACTTTGGGGAGCCATCCCCCACCCACCTAATTACAGGACACCAGGATTTGCTGCTCGGCAGTCATTGAAAGCTCACTGCAAGTGCCTATTTTTTTCTCTTTTCTTGATCATATTGAGTCAGGGAGCCCAAGAGGCCAGGTGATTGAGAGTAAAGCAGATTTGCTGGGGCGAGGGGGTGATGCTGTGCAGAGCTGTGTGTCCCAGATTTCAGCTGCCAGATTTTCAGCTGGCTCTGTAGTCTTTGCACATCTGCAGGCTTAGCTGTGCTGCTATTTACTTAGCATTGTTTTGCTCTTGCATTAGTTAAATCAATGATTTGAAAAGGAACTTTTACACTACCATAGTGAATGGAAGAATCTGCATCCCTTGCCACAAACAGGAAATATCCAAAAATACAGGTGCATGCTTATCAGCATAATAACCATCCACGTCGGGGCTGAGGGGCCACAAGCTCTGGAATAAGTGTCACCACGACTAGAGAGTGTTAAGGGCCACATTGTAATTTGGAAGACACCAAATTATTCCAGAATATTAGCCAAGCAGAGAATCCTTAGAAAACAACCGCCAAAGAAAAATTTCGAGATCTAGAGAGGGACCCAGGTCTCCCCAAGGCAACACGCTTGGGTTTGTCTCCTAGGAATTCATCATCCTTCCCCCTTGATGCGTTTTTCATAACAAATTAGCACTGTGTGTGGCTTTTTTCTTAAAAGAAATTTAATTTTACATGTTTATTTCTGAGCACTTATTTCTGGTTCAAAAATCAAAACATACAAAAGGGTGTGCCGGGAGGTGTCCTGTGGCCTCCCGTCCCCTCGTGGGAGGGACCCCTGGGTTTATACAAGCCAGTGCACGTGCTTTTTCCTTTTGCTATAAACACAGATGGCAGCGCGGAATAAACACGCTCCCACCCCACCGCGCTCCAACAATGCGGCGCCGGTGACGCACCTCTCGCTGTGCAGCGAGCTCCTGGCTGCTTCCGGCGCGGCCGGCCATTCCATTGCGCGGGCGGGCTGGGGCTTATTTAACCAGCTCTCCACGGCGGGTAGCTACGTTGTTCCCAGTGCAATGCAGAAACCTGTGTATCCATCATCGTGGGCCAGTGAGGAGATAGCACAGGGCAAATTCCTGGCCATGCAATTAGCATGTGTCTGAGTGTTGTTTCCAACATGTTTGTCATGTCCCCTTCCCTGTGGGATGGGGATCTGGGCCGGGGAGGTCAGGATCAGAGGCCATGAGCTCCAAGGAATTGCCTTTTATTTTCTGCATTTCAAGGAAATGCCTCTTGCAACCTGAGATTTTGGAAAGAAGGATAATTTGTTTTGAGCTGCACACCCCCCGACTGGGTTATCTATGAATTATGGATTTTTAAAAAGACGGGAAAGGATGTGAGATATTGAATTTCCAGACTGGCTTTATTTTATCTTCTTCAATTTCAAGCTCATCTTCTGCTCCTGACTTAGGCGCTGGTGTGCAAAGTGGCCGCAGCAGCACCTCGCCGCCCGCGGACGGTCCCTGGGGCTACGCGCTCCCAGGCAGCGGGGCCTCCTTTGGCCCCCAGTCGCTTTCTGTAGGAAAACCTCCTGCGACTCGTTTAAAGGACACGGGGTCTAAAGGACCCCTCGAGGGGCTGCCTGGAATGGAGTAGCCACAAGGAAAGACTTGTGAAGACAAAACACATGGGCAGTGACTCAGCAGTAGAGCAAACGCGCCTCCCGCTGCAGGAGCCTGCGCCGTCTCCACGGGGTCCTCCCGTTCAAACGCTGAGCACGTCCCGCCAGGGGTCCTGCGCCAGCCGGGACCCTGACCCGTTTGGCCCTGACTGGAGACATTTTGGGTTGTCACGACGTGAGAGAGGATGAGTGGAGGCCAGGGATGCTGCTAAACATCCTGCGATGCCAGGATGCCCCCCCACCAAAGTAGCAGAAAATCATCCCACCCCAGATGTCAATAATGCCCCGGCTGAGAATACCAGCTGTAGCCTGGCCTTGAGATGACAAAAAAATGATCTAGGGACGAAATGCTGCCTTTGAAAGAGGGGAGCACCAGACCTCCCACCCCCAGGGAGGCGCACGACCCGCCTGTGTCCCTCGTTGGCACACAGAAGGCCCTCCTGAGCCCGCCTCCTAAATTTCTGAGCAGCGGCCATGTGCACATTGTTGCGGGGGCCTGGGAGGGCCAGCAGCGCCGCGGCACTCGCCACCGCCTTCCCCTCGAAGCCCAGAGCCTTCCCAGGGCCACAGCACCGCACAGTCCTCCCGTGTGACTCGGGGGCTGCTCTCCCACGGGCCAGGTGGCGCGGCCACGGCGGGCCGTTCCCCACAGCCAGTCGGGGGCGGGATCAGAGTCACCGAGTCCTGAAGCCCTTTTTTACTTTCACAAAATCAAAACAGCCCCTTTTTTCTGATTATAAAAACAATACGTGCCCGTTGTTCCTTAAAAAATTCAAACAAAAAAACATAGGGAAGAAAAATAAAAAATTACCCAAATCCTTTCACCAAGAGATAAACAAATGTAGACATTCAGGTGCTTGTCTTTCGGCCCTTTCTCTGCCTTTGAGCACCCACCTATTTTCCCCAGCCATTTACCTAGACCAGGGATTTTCCACCCTGGCACTTCGTGGTCCAGGTGACTCTCTTGTCGGGCATCCTGGGCATTGCAGGACGTTTAGCAGCATCCTTGGTTTCTACCCACTAGTCACTAATAGTATCTCCTCACCCTTAATCTGTGACAACCAAAAATGTCCCCAGATAGTGCCAAAAGTCCCTTGAGGGGTAAAACTGCCTCTAGTTGAGGACCACTGAAATAAATGGTATCCTGCACCTACTGTCCTGTATATACCCAATGTTTGCAGAGTTGGAGAGAGAGGGGAAAGAGTAAGGCTTCTGACTTCTGTGCCCTTTGGTTTTTAGTGTCAGAGCTGGGGATCAAGGCCCAACTCTGATATTTACAAGGTAAGAGCTTTAGGTAAATTGCTTGATTTTTCTGAGCCTCAGTTTCCCTACTGGCAGGCTGGGACAGTGACGGGACATCTGCTCCAGGGATGATCCCGTGGCCTATACGCAGGCTACACCTGATTGGTCGAGCCGTGTGCCTGGCCCGTGCTTCCTGCGGCAGGGACGCCAGACTGGAAGGAGGCTGGCCCTGTGCAAGGGGGGGGGGCATTCATTGAAGGCACCCAGGTGAGAGGAGCAGCTGGGGGGCTGGCACAGACTCTGACGTGAGGCTCTGTTTGCGGGCTTTGTTTTTTAATTCAGTTCTTCTGGGAAACAGATAAGCACACGTCTGTTTCAATCTAGTGTCTAGGTTTTATTCTTTTTGTGTAAATTTGACTTCTTTTGAGCTTGAGATATTAAAAAAAAAGACAAATGTGTGAGATCAGTTGGAGGTTTAAGCAAATTGGTTTACTCCATTGCCGGACGAACTGGGGTGGATGTCAATGGAGGCTTGTCAGGATGTCACCAGGCAGTGTATGGTTTTGGCGCTGGTGACAAAGAGGGCTGCAGCCTCTTGCTCCTTGCTGTCCCCACCCCTACCCAAGCCCTGCCTCCATTTCTCTGTGGATTTCCTCTCCCCCACCAGGCCTCTTGGCCCATTTGGACCCAGGTCTGCATGTGGAAGGGACCCTCCCTTCATGGATCCCCAGTGGTCTTGGCTGAACCTCAGCTCTGTAAAAATGATCCCCTGACATGCAGACCAGAGTATGTCCCATCCCCTCCTTAAGAAGTCAGCACACCCTGAGCTCTCAGGACAAGTCCAGTTCCTCCTGTCCTGTCCCCTCCCTGTCCTGGTTGCCGTGGGTGCCCCTGCTCCCCAGGCCTTCTCCCACAGGGCTTGTGCCCACGACGCTTCACCCCTCCTCCTTGGAATCTCAGCCGGCCCTCCAGGGGAAGGGCCCAGCGCACCCCCTTTCCAGCCATTGACTGGGCTTCTGTGATTAACCAATTAATGTCCGTCCCCGTTTGGCTGTAAGTAGCCCAGGGCCGGGGCCGCATCAAATGCTGTTCCCTGTTGTGTCACCAGCATTTCACCAACACCGGCACAGTCGTAGGTGCTTGAAGGAAGGGCGGACGGAGGGAGACCCTTCCATCTTTAAGTGTCATTTCTGTTTACCGTCAATATCCCAACCTTCCACGGCCGAGCGGCACCTGATCTAAGCTCTGCCGCGAGCAGCCCCAGCAGTGGACGGGGACACATCCATTAAGCTACCTGTGAAGCCTCCGGGCCAGCAGCCCCTGGGGAGGAGCGATGACTCAGCGCCCCCCCAGCCGGAGTGGCCGAGCGCGCTCCAGCCTTCCAAGGAGCCATCCTCCGCCTGGAATGGAGAAACTGTGTGAGGCGTAATTTAGAGTAAAAACCAAGTGAACATTATCTATGAGTCACCCATGCAGAAAGGGCACCGGCAGCTGCGGGCGTGGGCTGTGGTTGGGGGCGCCTAAATGTTTAATCAAAGGGGGGGGCAGACTGCCTGAAGTGTGGGGTGGTGGGCTGGGCGTTTGGTGTCCGAGTCCCTCTTAGCAGCCACAGTCACATATCCATACCATCTAGGGGCTACCAAGCTCAAAGGGGACTTGACCAATAGCCTGTCAAGCTCCCGTATGTTACAGATGGGGCCACAAAGACCGGGGAGCCTCGTTGCATGTCTCACCCCAAACAGCCCCTTCTCCGGCCTTGCCCACCCTGCCTATGTCCTAGGTGCCCCCTCTATACAGGCCCTGGCACTGGGCCCAGCCTCCCTGGCTCCCTGGCCCAGGGTTGTCACCTTTCCAGGGGTGACTCCACCAGCCTCCTGCCCTCTTTGTCTCTCCACATCCACTCTGGCTTCAACTGACATTCTGGGAGGAACTTTCAAAGATGCAAACTGGATTGTCACTCGTCTATGACTTGCTTCCATGGCTCATCCCTGCCCTCTTGGTAAGATCTTTGCCCTCTTGGGGTTGGGGGAGTTGTGCAGGGTCAAGGCCTTTCTAAGAACTGCCCCCCCCATGGGCATACTTCCTTTCTGTTTAGTCACCCAGCTATCTCCTCCTCATTCCACTTAGATGCCACCTCCTCCAAGAAGCCCTCCCTGCTTCTCCTGACCAAGCCCGGTCTACATGGCAAGGGTCTCTCTCAAGCATGGGCTCTGGGCTCCACAAGGACAGGCCCCTGTCTTACCTTGTGCTCCTCCGTGTCCCTGGGGCCCAGAATACAGCCTGCCTCACAGTAGGTGCACAGATGTCTCTTCAGATTGTCCACGGGGAGGAATGGTAGTGACTGGCCCCCCAAGCTGGCAGAGCGCCGGGGCACCCCTCCTGTTCTTCCTCTTCCCTAGCCTTTCTGGACTCTTCCCAGGGAAGC
The DNA here is from genome assembly GCF_054644295.1 of Miniopterus natalensis. Classification (NCBI taxonomy): domain Eukaryota; kingdom Metazoa; phylum Chordata; class Mammalia; order Chiroptera; family Miniopteridae; genus Miniopterus; species Miniopterus natalensis. Next base: position 80,624,741 of record NC_142087.1, read on the forward strand.
TGAGGTGGTGCCCTTGCTCCCACCCAGCTGCCCTCCGTGGACCCGCCTGCCCCTTCCCAGCCCCTCCAGCCCTTGGCAGCAGGCCGTGTCCTTCAGGCCCAGACATCACAGATGAGAAGGAACAGGCCACAGGTGGCTTCCATTTGCAGTTGGGCACGAGTGCCCAGTACTTGGGCATGTCCTCTTTTTGAGCAAGTGGCATCAATCCCACTCACCTTGGACGACAAAAACATCCTGCCTTGTGAGAAAGTGAAGGGGGTCTGGGAGTTGGGGAGGGGTGTGAGGGCGGATGGGCCTCCCTGGATCTCCTGCCAAGAGTGTGCTCTGCTTTTTTCCCCTGTGGAAACCACGCCAGCAGCAGGAGGCTGGGCCACACAGAACCTCTGGGCATGGGGGCAGCTCTAGAACCAGCGCTTCCTGCCTGAACAGGACTGTGCCTTTCCCCTGGGATGTCCCAGGTGCACGTGGTGGCTTCCAGGGCAAAGAGAACCCGCCACCCCTTCCCACGCCCCACCGCAGACCCAGTGCTCCCCTTCTGCCCATCTCTGGTCCCAGGCACACCTCATGGACACTACCTCCCTCCTGCCCGTGGTCACCCCCTTGTAATGGGCAGTGCCCTCTCACCTCTTCTACCTGGATGTTGGCTGGGTGCCAAAGCACCTAGAGTTGGGAGACCCCAAAAGGCAGAGCAGAGCAGAGCCCCACTGTGCAGCCTACTCTGCACTGAAGAGGAACCCCAAGCCCTGGAAACACACAAACGTTACGGCAGCGGACAGTGGATGAGCAGTAGGGGGTTGGCATCAGGAGCCGGGGGGGGCTGTTCACCACCTGCCTCAGTTCCCCCTGCAGTGCTCATCCCATCCAGCAAGGCCTGGGGCAGCAACTGTTTACATATGAACACCTATCCTTCAAACACACTTTTTACTTCTGACCAGTTTTAGATTTGCAGAAAAGTTGTCAGGTGGCGGTGTTGTGTGTGCAGCTCCTGGTCTCTGTCGTCACACTGCTTGGTGATTCGTCACAGCTCAGGAACCAGATCGATCCATTGTTGTTACCTGGCCTCTGCCCCTTATTTAGATTTCCCGTTTCTCTCCAATGCCCTTTTTCTGTCCCAGGGTCCCACCCAGGCATCCGGTTGTCCCGTCTCCTCGGCCTCCCTGGCTAAGAGTTCCTCAGACGCTCCTTGGTGTTGGCGGCCATTTGACGGTGCTGGCAGGTATTCTGTAGGATGTCCTGGTGAGTTTCATCACATCTGATCAGGCCCACACTGCCAGCCTGACTCCTTGCCACTGCTGTGAACTTTGTGGCTCACGCACAGTTCTGCTTCCCGAGGCAACATTCCTGCATGACGTTGCCCGGCTGACTGCTGGGCAGTTGTGTCCCCTCCCTGAGGGTCTTTTCCATGAATTCTTTGGAATCTCCTATGTCAGATACTTGTCTCTTCTACCCGTTTGTCTCCTCACTCAGTTGGTGACAGCGGGCTGGTCTCGTGCATATTGATTTTACACACTGGGTTCTAACACTGTACCACCTTATTAGTCCCCTTGTTGGTTGGGGCCATCAGGAGCTCAGTGGCTCCTGTGTCCCCTGCTGTGCCCCACTGGGTTTTTTGAGCACTGCCTCCCTTTTGGCCACTGCACCATGCTCCAGCCTCCTCTTGCAGGCCTGACTGTGGCCCAGGAACAAGCTCTTTCCACAAGGAGCCTGGTGCCTTGGTTGGAGAATGGTATGAGAAGCCCAAGTCCAAGTGCAGGGAGTGCTTGTTGCTGTGGGGGCATCACTGCTGCAGGCCTCGCAGAGCCCTGGAAGAGCTGGGGGCGGGGGGTGCACACTAGGCCTCGGGAACACCCTGATCTAGGACGCTTTCTTTAGCAATCCACCCCTCTGTCAGTCACCAGGGCCCTTGGAGGGCAGACTTTCTTTACATCGCAGCTTCCCTGGGGGGGTACAGGTCAGGTCAGGTTGTTTAAAGAGGGCAACAGGTGATATGCGAAATCTTTTTCTGCTAAGCATGTCAAGGTAAAATTTGTTAGCAGATTGTGTACCAGTAGTTCTCAGCAGGGGTTGAATTTCCCCCCTGAGGACATTGGGCAATGTCTGGTGACATTTCTGGTCAAAACTTGGGAGGCAGAGGCCAGGGATGCTGCTAAACATCCTACAGTGCCCAGCCCCCCCCCCCCCCCCCCCCGAGAATGATCCAGCCCCAAATGTCAGTATCACCCAAGGTGGAGAAACCTTTTTCATGTCATGTCTGCATCTTGCTCTGTCCATCCACCTAGCAATTATCTAAATGCCTGCTCTGGACTAAGTGTGTGGGAAAAACAGGCTCTGCCCTTTGGGGTTTAGACTGGTGGGGAAGGCAGACATTGAGAAAATAGCCATGCAATTCTGTGCTGTGATAAGGAAAAGAGGAAACCGTATGAGAGAAATGACAGTGGGGACCTGACTGGATCCGGGACGAAGGAGGGAGTGTCAGGCTTTCACAGGACCCCAGAGCAGCAGCCGTGCACTGAAGCCAATGACAGGCAAGGAAGCAAATGCACACGTGTGGAGCTGGGCTCTGAGCAGAATGGACAGACATCCACAACTTGTCCCACACAGATTGATTAGGCACCTACTGTGTGCCATGCATGGAGACGGAAGCCAGACCGCCTGCAGGAGGCAAGGCAGCTCTGGCCCGTGGCCTTGGAGCTCAGTCTAGGAGAGGAGGGCAGCGAACAAGTTGTCCAGCCCCACAGGCCTCCCACTCGTCCTCAGATCCTGGCTGATGGGCAGTGTCAGCCCAGGGTCACTCGTTGGGCATGAAGAAGATGGTTAGAGAAGGGTGCGTGCAGCCAGCGCTGGGAGAGGGAGCCCGAGTTGGCCGGGACAGGAGCAGTGCGGGGCTCGGCGGCCCTCACCCTCCAGGACAGTCCCAGACCTGCCTCAGCCCAGGTCGCTGCCTTCAGTGGGCTCACTTATTAGGCAGCAGTACAAAGGGTCCACCTGCACTGTGGACATGCTGTTGACTGATTTTTTTTACAACAGATGGCCTGGTATAGCCTGGTGGTTAAATGGTACAGTAAACCCTCATTTCAGGTGGCTCTGGAGGTGTGGCTAGTGCCATGAAATAGGCCCTCTTAAAGAAGCCCAGTGGTGAACCCCAAGTTAGCTCCGACAGGTATTCCCAAGAGGCCACCAGGCTGGGCCTCATTCGGAGCCAGACACGACTCAGCTCTAACTGGCGTTTGCTGATGACGTGCTAGGGAAGCCCGACCGAACTGGTTCTAGGGGAGGGTGGAGATCAGCCCTTACCTCCCAAGACCTTGTTCATAAACTCTATTTTCTTCGCAAACCTTTCTTTCAGAGAGCAGAGGTTAAGCTTCCATCGAAAAAAGGCTGAAGCATTCAGATTTGAGGTCACAGAGGCTGTGTCGATGATCTGAGAGGTGCCACAGAGCAGTGCCACAGCTTCTAGGGGACCTGCTATGCAGGTGCCAAAGACACTGGAAAGCAGAAAGGCTTGGAGTAGAGAGAAAGGGGGGAGGGCAGGGTTAACAGGATAAACAAACACAGCGCGCACCCCCCCAGTGTACCAAGGTCGTGCTCGGGGCTCTTCCACCCGCTGTCTTTCTTCCAATGGTCAGACAGCCATCAGCGCAACTTATATTCCGGGCTGTCTTTAGGCTGTTGTCTGTTGTTGATTTAGAGAGAAGCAGTCATGGTTTTGAAAATGTGGCGTCTTTACTGATGCAGGAGAGGGGTCTGTTAATGAAAAGGGCTGAGTCGAGATCTTCAAGGCCTTCTATGTGATCTTAGAGTCAACTTCTTCAGGCCCCACCTGGGCAAGGGCAGAGTGCAGACGTCAAGCTCAGAGGCGCCTTTGCTAAGTCCTTCCAGTTGGCCAGAGGAAGGTGGCGGAGCTGTGGCATCCTGTTGATCCTGTAGAGCTGGGACAGGGAGTGAGGGACAGAAGAAATTAGGCAGCTGAATTGACAGAGCTGATGGGAACCCATTATGTCTGTACCCAACTGTATTCCAGGCCAGGTCCAAGAGCAGCTCCAACAGGTGTCTGGGGCCAAAGGGGCGTAGGAAACCCCACCCCAGGGATTCTCCTGAGCAAGGGGCGCTTGAAAGCCCCATTGGCATCGTTACTGCAGCTGCGCCACCTGGTGGTGAGGGGCTGGGGCACTTTGTGCCACGGCTCAGGGGAGACGTCATTCCCCCAGAGAGCAGGACGCAGGGCTGGCTGCAGTGAGGGCTTGGCAAGCCCGGGAGAGCACCCGCCTACCTGGTTGACCCCACTGGCTTCCATTTTCATTAGGGGACTGGAGAAGTGGCTGCAGGCACTGACTTCTCTCATGGTTCACTTTCCTCACGTCAGGAAAAAAATACCTAAAACCCCATAAGGCTTTGTTGAGAGGTGAAGATGGCTGACCCCTTCAGAGCGCTGAGTGGGAGCTGGGCCACCACATACACAGGGGCGCCTGCCCCAGCGCCACCCGCCCAGTCCTCCCTCCACGGCTGCCCAGGCAACGTGTGCTCCAGGCTGACGACAGGCCAAGCCCCAAAGGGTTAGGAACACTCCGAAAGTACCGGGGACCCTCCTCTACAGTGTCGAGAAAGAGGCCTTGGAAGGAAAGATCCCAGATTGGACCACCTCAGAGGCAGACGCCCAGGTACCCCAGCTCTGACCCATCCAATCAGCGACTTGTACCCTCTAACGCATCACTGGGAGTGCTGGAATCCTCCAGAATATCTCAGACAGGCTCCTCCTCACCGGGCTCACCTATGCCAGCTGGTCTCCTGCGGTTCCTCCAGCCTCTGACAGTCCCTCCTCCACTCAGGAGCAGAGAAAATTCTAGAAAACAGGGATTCAGACCACAGCTTAGAGCTCCCAGTGCTTCCACTGTCCTCCTGGTCCACCCCTCTACTCTCTTTCCTCCACAGCCAGCTCTGCCCACCCCAGGGCCCTTCCACAGCTTGCTATAAGGTGGGCTCCCGACTCAGCCCCAGCATCATAGCATCACCTTGGCCCTCCCAGGAGCCCCTTCACCTCCCAAGGAGCACTCAAGGGCGTAGTCTGGAAAGTGGGTTCTGGAGCCTGACCGACCACCTTAGTTCAAATCCAGACTCTAACACTTTTTAGCTTTGTGGCCTTGGACAAGTTGTTTGAGCTCTCTGTGCCTCTGTGTCCCTGTAAGGCAGGGGTGGTGAACCGTTTCTCTGCCAAGGGCCATTTGGATATTTATAACTTCATTTGCAGGCCATACATAATTATCAACTTAAAAATTAGCTATGAAAAAAGCTCCTAGATTTATTGACTTTCGAGTCCCACCTGTGGTTGCCTTGGCAGGGCCAGGCCAAATGATTTCTCCAGCCGTATATGGCCTGTGAGCAGGACACTCCCCACCCCTTCTGTAAGGCAAGATTAAACGAATTCACGTACTCCCCTAATGCCTAGGACATGGCAGGCACCACGAGACACATGCATAAAGAAGGAACGAACAAATGAGGAGGAAGCGTCCTCTGGGCCAAGGCCTAGTTGGGGCAAGCTTGCGTGTGAACCCAGCCCTAGCGTCTCTCCCACGGGCTCTTCAACAGAGGGACCCCCGCAGCCTTCCTGCGGGTGCCCGAGGCCCAGCTGAAGTCACTGCTGCCAGGGCTTTTTCCCTGAGGCCTGGACAAGCAAGACTGAAGTCTGAACTTTGGACAACGAGGAGGAAGTTTGCACTGAAAGCTAACTCAAGGCTGCCTGCCACCAGCCAAGAGCCCTAGAGAACCCGCAGCGCCTCCTTCCTTCCCCTGTTCAGAGAAGCCACGCCCAGGTTTCAGACCTCCTGGCCTCCTCGGAGCCTTCCCAAGCCCCCACCCGGCAACGGCTGGTAGGCCCAGAGACGCAGAGATGTTGGCATTGCCAAAGTAACTGCCCAAACCCTGTTATGCTTCTGTTCAGGCTACTAAGGGGCCAAAGGGAGGGAAAGGGGCCACTGCGCTAGCTCCTCAGCCTGGCCAAGGCCCCTTGAAAGCGCGTTGCGCCCCTTCCTCGACCTCCTCTCCCCCAGGCCAGGCCCCCAGTGCTCTGAGCCCATGTCTCCCAGACCAATGTCATAGCAAAGTCAAGGCAGCCCAGCCAGCACCTCAGTGCTAATTCTGATGGCCCTTGTTCCTTCTGAGATAATAATAGCTCCACTTGACTGCAGGGGAGCAAGTGAAAATGCCTACAGAGGCCAGGCCCTGCTCAGGGATGAGTGACAGGCCAGGTGGCCACTGGGCCTTGTGGCAGTGGGTTGCGGCTCGCCGATAGGGGGCAGCCACCCCTCAGCTACGGCTGCCTGTGGGTGGGCAGATGGCAGGCCCCAGGCAACTAGAGGCTCCCAAGGGTCAGGAGAAGTCCCATCTCCAAAACTTTTGGTAAAATCTAATATCTAAATGTTGGCTGCACGACCATTCAGACTTTTAAGGAAGTCCTGTGCTGTCGAAACACAAGCGTCCCTGGGTGGGGTTAGCTTGGCGGGCAGTTCCAACTCCATCCATTACGGCAGCGTTTCACAAATGAACATTTGTTATTAACGACAGCAGCCACCATTTAGGGACGCCTTTCCGAGGGCCAGGTGCTGCTCGTCTGGCTTAATCACCGGGAGCCCTGGTCCCTTCCTCGTAACCGGCAGATCCCTGAGCGGCCCGAGCGAGGAGCAGGGCGGAGAGTGGGGGCTGAGGTCGGGGGGCTTTAGTCCCCAACACATCCTCTGGGCTTGGAGGCTGGGCCCACTGACCTCTCAACCTGTCCTTGGCATTTCCACATGTGGCCACAGCTCCTGCCCTGCTGCCTACTCAGGTGACACCCCTCTACCTCCTCACAGGACCTCACGCGCTGGGCCTCTCCCAGGTGCTAACCCTACCCAGCTTCCTGACCAGATTAGGCCACGAAAAGCAGTGTCCTCCAGCCCCCTCCCCTCTCCCTCTGCCAACTGAAGCTTCCATTCGGCCTGTGACATTTAAAACTATCCGTCCAGCCATGGCATGTAGAACCCAACACCCCAGCTGTTGACAGAGCACTACCTCATTCGGCCACACATGCCCAAGCTTCCAGTAAAAGCGTAAGCTGACCCTGAGCTCAGGGCCATCCGAACCCTCTATCCCTACCACGCCCACCTCAATCTGGCTCCATCGTCAAGTGTATTGTCAGCTGGAGCCCATTCCTGACCCTACAAGGAGAAGACAGGCGCAGCTCGAGGCTGGGGCGGCAGGGCACAGCGGGGCCATCTGTGTGCCCAAGCAGGAGCACATGCCTGGAGCACATGCCTGGAGCGCGGCGCGAGGTCCGCCTCAGCTGTTCCTCTCCTCCTGGCTCCCCAGCCCCTTGGGCCCCATGTCCCTGCTATTAATATAGCACAGAGGGGCCCAGCAGCTGGCCAGGGCACAACCTTTCCACACGGACGGTGACAACTGACATCATGATCCAGGCTCTGTATGATCCAAACATGTGTTCTTTTAGAAAGCACAGCTGAAAGTTGCCTGGTCGCCGAAAAATGTGTCCACTTTGCTTTGGGTATTGGGGAAACCTCCAACGATCAATTTTGGAGCCTCTAAAAGGGGGCGTTAAAAGATGGGTGGTGCCCTGGATTTGTGCGGCGATCTCGTGGGAGGAGAGCGGAAGCAGGGTGAGGATCCTGACACGCTCTCCTTGGAAGGAAGAGGGCATTCAACTGATGACAAAGGCACTCAGAGGGGGGTGAAATTATATAATTTCTGGGATTGCTTGAAAGCCACTCAAAGGTGAGGGCAGCAGAGGGAACAAGAGTGGCTGGGCTGACGGCTCCGCAGTCATGCTGGGGCCCCGGCCTCCTCGCCACTGCGGTGTGCTCAGATATTTCCATGACAAGTTTAAAAGTATACATGTGAAATAATACTCAACACGTTTGCAGAGGGCCTAGGGTGTGCTAGGAACACTTCTGGGCACTTCTGGACCTGTGCAGAGGGCAGGAGTGAAGCAGAGGCTGGCGCGGGTCAGCCACAACTCGGCTAGAGACAGGTCCCTTTGGCCTCGGCTCCACAGGTCCACTCCCCAATGCCTGGGCTTGATTCAACTGTCCCAGGTCCTTGACCCACGGAGACAGTCTGAACATATACTTTTAAAATTTAGTATTTAAAAACACAACCAGCCCCTGTAACCCTCCAGCCAATCCAAGAAAGAACACAGCCAGTTAACCAGCTCGTAGTTGCCCTCCCCCTCCCCTCACCCACCTCCACCAGAGGTGACAAAGATATAATCTGGGGTTTATCATGTGCTTGCTGTGGACCTTTTAGTTTTATCACATATATGTGGGCTTTGTTTTGCTTGCTTTTAGACTTTATGAAAGGCCTATCCTACCATTTCTAGATATATATATATTTTAGGCACAGGCTCTTTTCTGGCATTTTTTGACATGCAAACAAGAACAGAGAACAGGATGGAAAAAAAGACCTCCCCCCACCCCCCAAAAAAGAGGGTGGGGGGCATTGAGTTGCACCAGCAGGAGGTAAAAGGTGCCTGAGCTCCTGCCCCTGTGGTTGGGGACACAGCTCTACAGAGGCGAAGGGCATAGGTTAAAGCCCAAACGATAAGCCCATTTCTTGGCTGCGTCTGCAAACACAAACATGTGAAGTGACGGCAAATGTCATGGTAAAGGCAGATCAAGACAACTACATCTGTCGATTTATTATTAGAAGGCAAATGTCATGGAAAGAAAATATGCCCTGAGTAATTTAGTCCTGTTGAAATTCAACAGGCTCCAGCTGGTTGGAACCAGAACCGTCCCTGCTGCTCCTCAGCTAAGGTTGCCTTGCTAGAGACAGTCAGAGGAGCCTGCCCCTCGGACGACAGAGGAGCCTGCCCCTCGGACGACAGGTGTCTGTGGGCAAACACGGCAGACACTCGTCTGGTCACCCCCGAGGGTCCAGACAGCATCTCCTGCGGTGGACAGACTACCTGCCCATAAGTTGGGGAGAAGAGCAGGCTGGACTAGATCAAGGTGGTGGCCAAGATGACTCCCAGGGGACAAGGGCCAACACCGTTCATGTAAAGTGCTACCCATGGATCTTCAAGTGTATTTAAAAATACTTGAGCTAGAAGCCAAGTGATATTGGTATAATTAGCCTTTAAAACTAAATTCATTTACATAAAGAGTACAAGCTGATTTAAACATTTTTATTGAATGTATTGGGGTGGCACTGGTTAATAAAATTATGTGGGTGTCAGGCGTACAATTCTGATAAGCATCTGTGTATTGTATTGTGTTCACCACCCCGAGTCAAGTCTCCTTCCGTCACCGTTTACCCCCGTCCCCTTCTACCTGCCCCACCCCCTTTCCCTCTGGTCGTCACCACACTGTTGTCTAAGAGGGTTTTTTTTTTCCCTAAATTCCTTCACCTTTTCCACCAGCCCCACAACCCACCTCCCCTCAGTCAGTCTGTTCTCTGCATCTATGAGTCTGTTTCTATTTTGCTTTATTTTGTTCTTTGGATTCCACATGAGTGAAATCATATGGTCCTTGTCTTTCTCTGACTGGTTTATTTTGCTCAGCAAAATGCTCTCGGGGTCCCTCCACGCTGCCCCAAAGGGTGAGGCTTCCTTCTTCTTTCATGGCCGAGCAGCGTTCCCTGGGGTGAATGCCCACAGCTCTCTTATCCATCAGCTACTGATGGGCACCTGGGCGCTTCCAGATCTTGGTCATTGTGAATAACACTGCTATGGACACAGGGGTGCACAAGTTCTTTCCCATTAGTGTTTCAGGTTTGTTTGGATAATTTGCATTAGTGGAACTGCTGGGTCATAAGGCAGCAAGTTGATTTAAAGAAACTGTTAAGTGCAGTTACAGCATGGGGATATGGCAAAAACTGTGGAGGCGGTGTGGGGCAACTGATGTCTGAGCAAAGATGAGCTCAGTGTTTCTAAGGGACTGTTAAATTTTTCCTAATTTCTAAGGTGCTTTTGAGCTCAGAGTTTTGACTGCATTATCTGCCTACGAATGGCCACTCCATGCCCAAGCAAGCAGCCCAGCCCGGACGGAGCCCTCTGCTCCGGGCTGAGCTGTGGGCTTGACAACGGCTCTGCCACAAGGGGCTGCCCTGAGCAACCCGGAGTCTCGCCCACAGCCGTGGTCACTGGCCTCCACGGGCTGCTCAGGACCCCCAACGAGGGCGTCTCTGAGAATGTCCCCGTTTGCCTCCTCCTGAGTTTATTGTTCCTTCTGAGTCTCCATATTGACTTCAGAAACTGCTTCGTCCAGCCTGACAAGGGCTCCATGGGAGACCCTTCTCTCACCCCACAGGGCTCTATTTGAAAACTAGTTGGAGTTAAGAAGTCATTCTTTTAACTGTGCTAAGAATACTAGTAATATTAATTATATTTTTCATTTATTTATATGTTAGTGTTATAACTATATTATTAAAAATAGTAATATCCCACCCTGGCCGGGTGGCGCAGTTAGTTGGAGTGTCGTCCTGTACACCGAAAGTCTGCAGGTCTGATTCCTGGTCAGGGCGCATATCTAGGGTGCAGATCCATGTTTCTCTCTCACATTGACCTCTCCCTCCCTCTCTCTCTCTCCCTCCCTCCCCTCCTCCCTCCCTCCTTCAAATCAATAAAAACATATCCTCAGGTGAGGATTGAAAAATAATATAATAGTAGTAATATCCTCATTAAGGAAAAGCCAGGGTGCTCACATGACCCGGTTTGCAAGGAAAACTCTGGCTGACCATCTGCTGTCACTGCAGCATCCCCTCCAGCTAGCACTGCCTTTCACTCAACTGTCCTGCTCCAATGACAAATCACACTGTAACCCTAGTTTTACACCATGACTAACTTGTCTGTGCCTGCAGTGAGCAGGGCAGGGAGCAGGTGGGGGGGGAGTGGAGACAGGGGCCTCAATTTCAAAGGCTGAAGAACATTCTTTAAATTGTGGACAATCCCAATTTAAACCGTCCAGACCAGGGATCAGAAGAGGTCTGCATGCAGGTTCCAGATGATCCAGCGCGGGGTCCTCACATCAGAGCACTGCCCAGAGTTCTTGAACAGGCACCGTTTCTCAGAGGAACTCGACTGGCCCCAGGGCACTCAGCCTCTCTCCTGTTGTCTTTCAGGGAGGCTTCCTGTACCTCTCTTTTTGGCAGATCTCTGAAATGTATTCAGTGAAGTCCCACTCTTTTTCTTCACTGGTTAGAGACAAGCATGATGAAACCAAGGCCATAGGCCCACAGCCCCAGCCCCACAGGAAAACAGCTACCAGTCCCGCTCCTAATTTGGGTCTAGGCACTCTAGAAGTGCTACTGCTCCCTTGGCCAGAGGCATCAGGTAGTGTTAAAGAGGGTGGGGACAGACACTCACACCCTGCTAGTGGGGACAGACTGGGTCTTGTGTTGAAGGGAAGCTGAGGCAAAGCTCTGTGTCTGCCTGCGACCCACCAGCTGTGCTGCCTTGAATCCACCTCTAGAGAACCCTCAGGGGCGTGTGCACAGAGGACAGAGCCAGGGCAGGGGCGAGGTACTGTTTCTAAGGGAACAATGCCCACAGGGAAGCTGCCATGGACAGCCTTCCATGCAGACCATCGATGACGGGTGGCCATTCAGAAGAATAGGGGAGGTCCGTGTGAACCAGTACAGCAGGTTTCTAAGGTGCCTGCCTGGTGACAAGACTGCAGTGTGACACAAAAACTACCTGTGTTTTTAAAAAAGGTATTTCTGCCCTAGCTGGTTTTGCTCAGTGGTTAGAGCATCAGTCCATGGACCAAAGGGTCCCAGGTTCAGTTCTGGCCAAGGGCACACACCTCGGTTGCAGGCTCCATTCCCAGCCCCTGCGGGCAGGGGGCGGGCCAGAGGCAACCAATGGATGTGTTCCTCTCACATCGATGTTTCTCTCTCTCTCTCCCGGTCTCTCTGAAAAGCAATGGAAAAAATATCCCTGGGAGAGGATTAAAAAAAACAACCATTTCTGTAGAAACTGGTCACTATGTGTGAGGCCGGTGATCCTGGGAGGATCTGAGAGGTTAGGAATAGAAACTGTAGCTGTTCATTAAAGCAGACTTTAGTCTTATCTCGTTAGTATTTTTAACTTCTGACTTATCTAATTAATATATCTCATGTGTAATTGAACATTAAATTCTCAGCAATAGCAGCTGCTATGTCACAGTCTCACAGAGCAGACATCTTGACAAGAGGCCTGGACAAACACCAGCGGCTCCCCTTTCTGATGCCTAACCCCCATATCTGGGGTCCAGCTTTAAGTAATAACTGGCACTTTGGAGTTGACTGGACTTTTGAATAATCAGTAGAGAGTGTCAGCAAATGACCCTAGCCTTCACCTTGCCCAGTCCCTGCCACTGCTGTGTGGCCCTGGCCAACCTTGGTCTTTAAGAGCATGGTATAGGTCTATTTCCAGCTTCCAAACCACTTCTCGCCAGCTCCTGATCGCTCACTTCAATAAGGAGCTGGCAGAATGGGAGTTCTACAGTGATCAAGAAAAGAAGGTGAAGCTGTGAGTGGTCTGTTTGGATGCTGACAAAAAATAGATCTGCTACCAAGGGGGTTGACATCTGAGCTCTTGGCTCATGTCCCCTTTCTACATGAAGAGTCTCACTCAGCACGTAGTGGAGAGGGACTGAGCTAGGACTATAAGCAATTATGCCCAAGAGATGGGTTTGCCGCTGACTAGCAGGTCCCAACCCCTCTCTGAGCCTCAGTTTCCTCACTTGTACAATGAAGGGGCTAAGACTTTATTTCCCAAGTCCTTCCAGCTCTGGGACAATCTTTACCCACAATGACTCTGAATGGAACTCAGTGTGGGTTGTCCCTCTCTGTGCCCTCACCACTAGCTTTCCCTGCTTCCCCTGTAGCCCACTGCTGACCTCCAGATGCACAGCATCTTTCCACCTTGTTGAATTTTCCTCATGTGAGGTCCAAAGGCACTTCTAACCCAAGCCAAAGACAGGACTCAGTTGCCTCTTGCCCCACCCCAGGCCTCTGTCCACGCTTCTCTAGCTCAGTGAGAGGTACTGCCGTCCATCTAGTCCCATCTGGGCGGCACCCTCCGCACAGTCAGTTCCCCACATCCTTTGTTCACCAAGCCTTGTTAGGCGACCTCCTAAATAACTCTCAAGGCCACTCCTGCCACCTGTTTTTATCTATTTCTAGAACCAACCACATCCCTAGACCAGCTACCATCATCTCTAGCTTCCCCTCAAATTCCATCCCCCTACCCTATGGCCAGAGAGGTTCTGGAAGCGGCACCTCCCAGCCATCAGGGCCAGGGCTTCCCATTGTTGCAAGGATGGTCAAGACACAAGACTGCATTTTGTCCTGCCTCCATGGTGGCCCCTGCAGACTCCTATCACTCTGTGCTCCAGTGCCACTGACCTCAGCCAGCTGTCCCAACACGGTCACTCCTTCCAGCAGAGGGCCTGCGAACACCTGATTCCCTCACTGGGAACTCAGCACCCCTGCCAGTGCTCCTCCTTCAGTTCACAGCGCAAGTGTGCCTGGGTCATCTTCTCAGAAAGCATTCCCTGACATGCCCAAGTCTAGGGCAGCTTCCTCCACTGTACAGTCTGAAGAAAACACATTTCTTTCCCAGTGCCCTTAGCTCAGGTTGTAATGAGACCCTACTTAATGTGATGGTTCATTACTTCCAGATCCCCTACTAACTGGGCTGAGTAGAAATGGAGTCTGATTAGCTCACCATCCTATTCCTGGTGCCTGTCAGTGAACAGCCCAGAATGGAGATTTAGCAAAGGTCTGTAGATCAAACTATGGCTTCTAAGACCTTCCATCAAGGGGCCAGTGAGAGAACTGAAAATTCATAGAGACAAAACCCAACTTTACTGGTCTTTCCAATTTTCCATTAGGTCCTTTCTGCCTAGCTGGGCTCCTCCCAGTCCTCACCATCACCTCCTGCCTCTTGCCCTTTACCACCACTACCACCACCGTCACTACCACCAGTACCACCACTACAACCGCCATCACACCATCACCACCTCCACCTCCACCACCACCATCAGTGACAGCTGCAATGACCCCTGAGCCTGTTTGCTTGTTATTGACCATTACTGGGCACTTTTTTTATTTATTTATTTTTATTTGATCATCTCTACAACGCTGGAAGGCAGTTTTGGGATCCTAAAAGGACCTTATTTTGCACTGAGGAGACAGAAGCCCAGACAGGTGATGCCAGTTGTCAGCGGTGCAACAGGAGGCAGGATGTATGCCCAGGCCTATCTGGTCCCAAACCTGGCTTTTTTTTTTTTTTTTTAATATATCTTTATTGATTTCAGAGAGAGGAAAGAAGAGGGAGAGAGATAGAAACATTAATGATGAGAAAGTCATTGATTGAGCCCGCAACCGGGCATGTGCCCTGACCGGGAATAGAACCCCGATCGCCTGGATCCCAGGTCGATGCTCAACCGCTGAGCCACGCCTGGCCGGGCCCAAATCTGGCTTTTCACCTCTCACCCTCCAGCCTTTCTGTAGAGTCCCTCTCACAGGTTACCCCCTTCTTTTGGTTTTGTTTTTAAACCCACCTAAATACTGTCAGAGAGAAGACATTAAAAGATATCTGTTTAAAACGAAACCCAGCCCTGGCCGGGTGGCTCTGTTGGTTGGAGCATTATCCCGTGCACCAAAAGGTTGTGGGTTTGGGGTGCATACAGGAGGCAACCTCAATGTTTCTCTCTCGCTCTCTAAAAATCAATTTAATCCTTGGGTGAGGGTTAATAAAAAAAAAAAAAAAAAAACACATTGAGGGCACCCCATTCCATCCCTCTCATAAAGTAAAGGAGGGAAGAGTCTCCTCCCTCACGCACTTCCAATGAACCTGGCGAGGCACAGAGGAGAGGTGGGGAAACCAGGAAAAGGTACAGGAAGAAATAACCTGAGTGACGTGATGAACAAGAACGCAAAAGAACACATCAAAAATCATCTCAAAATAAAAGAAGTCCTGAGTTACCAAGTATCAGGAAACCACAGTCCAAGAGGGCACCAGTGGAAGAGCCTGCTTTTGAGATTTCAGAAGGTGCTATTTCAAAAGAAACATGGGTGCCAACCTGGCTTTGCACATTGGTTCATTTTTTTTTAATATGCTAAGTAAAGTCATTTAAAAAAAACAAATAAAAACAATATTTTTAAAAACTCTCTAAAATCTTAAAACAAAACAAAAAACCCAAATTACTATCTATTATCATTTGAAAATAAATGCCACTGAAATAATGAAAGGCAGGAAGCTTCCCTCCCTGGAGGGAGTGCAGCCTGAAGGAAAACCCAGGGCCTCACCTGTATCTTTTCCGTTCTGCTGCACACTGGCCTTTGGCAACTGCAAGGGAGCCCAGCTCTCTCGCTCACTCAGGAATCCCTGCTGCGAAAGCCTCTAGCAAGCGTCTGCTCCAACAGGCCTCTGGGTGCCTCATCCACCAGCCAATTCTCAAAGTAGTCGACTATGAGAAAAATGCACAAAAATCGATAAACACAATAAATAGTCCAAAAGCATGATGAAAACAAGGAGCCTGTTCACAACAGCAACAGAAGCATCAAATACTTGGGAACCAGGACATGAAACTCACATGATGTATTAGAATTACATAATGAAACACACAAGTACGTAATGGAAGAAACAGAAACTCACATAAATGAAGAGAGAGATCATACTTCTGGCTTAAGGCTAAATGCAGAAAAGACGACAATATTTCCCAACTTAATTTACAGACAATGCAATTCCAGTAAAAACATCAGCCAGGTCATTACAGAACTTGATAAAAATGGTTCCTAAGGCCTATAGAAAAATAAATGGGCAGAATTCTCAGATTCTGAGATAACATGCAGTGGAAGGCACTTGCCCCAGCAGATCTTAAAATACAGTGTAAATGATGACGGCGAAGGCTGTAGGCCAATCACAGCAGAACTCGGCAAAGATGTCACAGCTTAACAAGTGGAGACGGAATAAACTACTATCGATAAAAACACATGTAACCCACGTTATGCCTCGACAGTCTGAGGACAAATGCTTTTTGAAACACTCATCTCAATTGTAGACAAGAAGTTTTGGTTTCCTTTTTAAAAAACGAATTAAGCAACATCAGAAAATTTCAAAGTGACAAAAGTGAAGATTTCCTGAGTCATTAAAACAACACGCCAGCTCTGTGCGTCCTGTCTTCCTAGGGTCATCTCAGCCCCCTTCCCAGGGTGCTGTAGTCAGACTGCATTTGGAGTTGGTCGATTCCTCTTGTTCCATAATTGAGTGTGAGTGTGAGTGAGGGGGGGGCCTCCCGTCTGGGCTCCCTGGCCAGGGCCCCACGCTGACACTCCCCCCCCCCCATCCTGACGCCCGCATCACCCTAAGGGTGGTTATGACCTGGGGCACCAGCGGCTTCTCTTCCTCCTCTCCCGAGTGAAGAGCTGGGGGAAGCAATGGCGGTTTTATGAGGGAATTTCTAAACCAGCAAAGGGGAAAGTCCCAATTCACACGGACTTTTAGCCAAAACAATGAATGGGGAGGGAAGGTCCAGAAGTCCTCACCAGCCCATGAGTTTTCATTTCTGATTTTGAAAAGACCTGCTCTTTATTCTCCTGGCCTCGTTATGTTGTTAATGTGTGCGTATGGTGCCTGTCTAGCCTGGGGCCCCTGGGTTCTGTCTTGCTTTGGCACTGAAGATGACCTTGTCGATCATCCAGGCCATCGTCTCAGGAGACTTATGGGCAGGGGAAGAAAGGTGGGAAGAAGAGATGGATGTGAAACCAAGTGCCGGCACCGTGGAAACAGGGGGGTTGGCGGGCACGCGCCCTGCTGCACAGCTGCTGATCACAAGCCAGTGCAGGTCAGTTCCCACGCACCAGTCTGGTTGTCAGCATCTTGCACCTGAGGGAGCCACACGCCCTAACACCAACAGCCTTTTGGAAAAACAAAGCAAGTGCAAAAACAAACAAATACCTTAGAATTCTCTTTTTAACTCAAAGCCACGCTTCGGTGATGAAGCTGACTTCCCGTGGTTATCGGGATGGACTGATTACAGAGCCCAGAGTCATCTGCCTGAAGATAATTGCCTCAATTCTCCACTTCACTTTGCACATATAGCAACAGTCCCAATCTACCGGAGCCTCAGTGACTAGACATGTAAAATTGGTCTAATCATATTTTGAAGAGCTGGAGCTGAAAGGATTTCTATGAGCGTGTGCCTGAACCATGACACCACTAAGCCTCCCCCCCCATCGCTGCTCACTCCCCCACCACGTCTGAAGGGGTGAGTCAGAGCCTTAGCAGAGAGAAAAACAACTTTGAGGCCCTCTGTCAGTGCTGGTGACTGGAGGAAAAGGTGGGATGACCAGGAGAGCTGGACAAAAGCTACAACCGTGAGCCGGGGGATTCAACGGTGAGTCATCCTTTGCAGTCAGCGGTGTTTTCACCCGCAGACCTCAGTTACATGAGGAAGCTGGTGTGCAGGACACAGGAGGACATCTAAGACCAGAATCCCCTGGGCTGCAGGCATCTCTGGTCACTAATGTCTTGCTAACCATGGGAATAAACTGGACAAGGTGGAATGTAAGTTGGGGCTAGGCACATGGACAGAACCCAGTGCCCACTTCTGGACAGGACAAAGCCAGGCAAATGGCCAGACTCTAAGAGGGTAAACCAGGGGCCACATGGAAGCAGAGAATGGGAGGCACCATGCCCAAGGAGCACCTGTATGCCCAAGTTTATGCTTTGCCTGAGTGAGGGAGTTTCCAGAAGCTTCCTAGAAATTGCTCCTCCCCTGGCAGAGGGAGGGAGGGAGGTGTTGGATTGGAGGAAGAAACTCGATGGAGCACATGGTGAACGGGAAGGCAAAGCCACTCCTGAGAAGACAACTGCTAACAGCTGTGGACACCGGCATCTGCTCCATTTGTGATCCTGGCTCCCTTTCAAAACAAAGGGCACAGATAGAGAATTGTCATCCCGACAATGTGCCAGACAGAACCCAGTCATGTCAAAAAGACAATTATTTCCCCCATTGTTCGCTTTTGGATCTAGATGGCATTCCCCCAAAATCACAAAATCAGCTCAGGGTTGTCACCGTTTGTACTGGTGAGAGCCTGTCAGTATCAGTGCAGTCTGATTAATGGTAAAGTAGCATCCAAGAAATGAGCCAAATGTGTCTGCATTGTCCCGACCTCCTGGGGCAGCGGGAGGGGCACAGGCAAGTCTCAGTGATGGGGGCCGTTCTGGCTGATTACCAGTCAGGGGTGAGAGCCCCTTAAGCTCCCAAACTCATTCCTACCCAAAGGAAAGTTTGAAAAGCTCTCCATCTCCACAACGGTCCTTTCCAATGATTGTCCAAAAAATATGCTCAAGAGTGATTAGACCCACTTGGCTGGCAGAGCAGAACCAATCTTTTATCTTGTGTCTCATCTTAGAAAATTCGTTGGTGTCTAGGGGAACCATGACAATGGCTTGGCAAGCCTCTTGAGAACTCATGTGATTCATCCATCTTCCCCAGATTGGCCAGCACAGGGCTTCGCACACGGAAGGCACACGGGACGGGTGGATGGAAAGCAATCCTCCCACGGACTTTTAAAAGAAAAGAAAACCTCCAAATCAGACCAGGTAGAACCCACGCCTTTCAGAACCCACAAGGCGAACTCTCCCCCTGAATGTAGCCACCCTTATTGCCACCATTACCCAACTCCCCTCCTAGGTTTATGTATCTGGCATAGGATATACTATTTGGCACCTGTTGGCAATCCACTTTTGGATATTTGGGGTACTTCACACTGACATGCATGTTATGTTGTTGGATGGCAGTTGTTCCTCTCCATTACCTCAACTCCCCACAATGTCTGGAAGAGTATCTTGGTCACAGAAGTGACTCAAGACGTAACTGCTAAATAGCCAATGTCATTTTAAATTTCTAAGATGACTCTGGGACAGGAAGCAAAGAGGACCAATACAGTGAACAGACAGACTTGACTCATTTCTTTGCTTCAACAAGTGAGTTCTGGTGCAAAGAGCCTCAGAGCCCTGCCCTGGTTACGAAAGTTCCACAACATACACCTGTTTGCTCATGTCCTGAAACGCCACCCAAACATTCCTTCCTGTCACTGAGCCACTGCACTTTCCAGAGCTTCTAAAATAGAAGCAGAGTCGAAGAGCCCCCAGCCCCTCTCCCAGGGCCTCCACATGCCTTTCATGGAATGAGAACCTGTGCTGCATCGGGTTCCAACTCTCCCAGCTCATGAGTCCCACGGAAAACATCTCCAATATGTGGTCATCTGTCCTTTGATTTAAGACCAATCCTGACAAAGAGCCAACCACCTCCTGACAGCCATTCCACTGCAGAGCCCTAATTTTAAGAGTATCCTTCCTTGGGCTGGGCTGAAATCTGCCTGTTGTAACTACCACCCACCAGCTGAAATTCTGCCTCTGGACTCACAGAAATACATCTTACTGCCCTTTCCACAGGACAGTCCTTGAAGAGGCTGAACAACATTCTTCAGATTCATCCAAATAAGCACCTTACTGTACGATACTGTAAGGACAGGAAACTGCGCTGTCCTGTCCAACAGGTTTAGGGGCCCCTCCCACACAGGCCTGCAGGTGATATATGTCCACACTTTATTTACCAGCAGACAGACACAGCCCCTTGTTCCTCAGCCTGCTAACAACCTGAGGTCGTTCATCACCCGCTTGCTCCTTTTTGAAATTCACTCTGCAGCAAGCACTTTTAAAGTCATGCACGTAATGCATTTTAAAGAGAATTTCTGCACAGATCCATTTGCTCGGCCTCAGTGCTGAGAGATGGAACAGTATTTCAGTGCAGTCCCCCTGCTCCTCCTGGAGCCTGTAGGCTGGACACCAGACGCATCTGTAAATGTGCGAGATGGGGGCTCAAGAATGCAGTATCTGTTCAATGTCCGTTTGCCGATTAAAATCTATCTTGAAAAGAACGTGCATTACTAATGCAAAATCAAGTAAAAAATATATGTATCATGTAATGCACACTTTAAAAAATGCAGGCAGTCTCAGCGTGTCTGTGAGTGGACCAGCTCTGGGCTGCCATCTCCGTTACAGGCATAAAGCACTCCTGAAAAACGAAGTACTTCCTACATGCACTGAAGAACCGTAACCCACCTCGTCGCTGACAGCTGGTGTTTGTCTCCATTCAAAGGGCATCCATCAGCACCCACATGTTCCTGATTTTCCCCCCCAGTGTGCCCTGAAACCCACTTGAACAATGTGTATATGTTCCATACATTGTTAGTGCGGCTGTGCTAAATGAAAGAAATAAAGCAGGTGGGCCATTGTGAGCAGAACCTTTAAAAGGTCCCCCTAACGGCCGAGCGATCAGGATTTAAGATGTATGGCTCCAAATGCCCTGTCCAGTGTCCTATAATAATATCAACACGGTGAGTGGAGCCATCCAGGCACTTGTGGTAATAAAAGCCTTTCCGTTTCTCTGGAAAGTGTTAGAGTACAGCACAACTAGCATACAGACATTAGCCTTTTATGGGGTTTAAGACAAATCAATCCCACTTCATTAGACCAATCAGTATTTTAATGCTACAAACTAACTCAAACACAAGATGTAAGATAGACACAGCCACAGTTCAAAAACATTCAAGAATGCCCAAATCCAAGATGCAGAAACAAAACCTCAATACATCCAAAGCAGTGGCTAACGTCTTAACTCTGGGTTTGCTAGTCTTAACGCAGGCATGGTGTTGAAGGTATGAGTGTGAATCCCACCATGCTGAGTAACTCTCCAGCACCACGAAGGAGTACCAGGAGGGCTACCAGGTGGGCCAAAAAGAAAAGCAGAATTCTAGGTTGTGCTTCTTCAAGTGTCCCCCATGTTGACTCAAACACAAAGAAACCATGTGTCCCTAGTGAAGCAGCATTGTCGACACTTCCATGGACTCTAAGAGAAGGTTTGCCTTGAGTTCACCACCTTCGGTCTTGTCACTATGGCAGAAGGGGCACTCCATATTCTAGAGGGAGGGCAGGCACAGTCCAGCAGCAGCCAGGTTACAGAGGGATTCCAGAGCTTCCACAGGACATGATCTCCTGAGCAAGGACCACTCCAGGGCTCCCCTCAAGGACCTGGCACTCACTTGATTTTTCAGAGCCAAATAAGGGCCTTACTAACTTCCTCTAACGTTTCAGCCTTTGGGGTTCAACAACATGCTCCAAGCGTGTTTAGCTGCCCACTAAATCTAATGCTCTGGTTGATCCAGTTGTTTCTCATGTGGAATTCAAGCTGGAGTAAACAGTGGTGGTGGGTAAGGAGACACTCTGAGTGGTTTAATGCTCTCCTTCACAGCAGATGAACCCTAAACATCCTTTCTTAATCTAAGATTTGTTGCTCATCTTTTTATTTTATTTTATTTAACTTTCACTATCTAGAACAGAGCTTGGCAATCAATAAATATTTGTTGAATGAGTTAATTTTGTTGAAAAACTATGAGAGCTTTAAAGGGTATACCCAACCAGGTTTCCTTGCTAGCTGACCACCCTGAATCCCCCCACCCCCACCCTGCCACAGGGGGTAGAATTGGTTGTACCTACTGCTTATCAGAGCAGGAAAGACTGCCGGAAATGGTGGTTCCAGCTGATTCAAGCCTGTCTTCCAGCCCTGTTCTCCGCTAGAGCTCCTGCCGGTCCACCCATGGGCTTGCAGACCTGCAAGCCAGCACAGCTCTGTGAGGACCCTTCCTAGGGAAGAGGCTTATTTGTCCATTAGGTAATTTAGCAGATTGAGACTGTATGGGGGGGGGGGGGGGGGATTGGAAAATTCTCAAATTACAGTCACTATAACAGATCTGCTGAAGGTGGTTTCATGACTGACTGCCTGAGGTTACCATCCTCAAGCTATTAAGCCCCTGGAAAATGCCCGGGCTGGATCATGAATACTCACGTACAGACTCTCATTCCCCCCGAATGTTTGCAGTTCTGCGGTTTGGTTTGAGATGCTTCCAGTTTTGTTCATTTTAAGTATAACACCGGAGAAGTTGGGGAGGGGGTACGAACCCCATGGAGAACCCATGCCCAGCTGCCAACCTGTGGCTCAATGGCTTGCTCCCTGGCACCCGCCTGCACCCCCCACCCCCCTCGCTTGCCCAAATCCTTTCAAACAAGGTTCCCTCCTGCCACCTGCCGGCCCACTAGGGTCTGCGCCTAGGAGTTGACGCCGCCGCGCAGCTCGCCGGGAGGAGCCCCCGCCTCCTTACTGCACATGCCCGGCAGAAGTCCGGGCGCGCAACTTTGCAGAACCTCTCCACCCGTCTCTCCGCTCCTCAGTCTCCTCTCTCCTCTCGCAGACGAGAGGACCTGCGGAGGCACCTCTCCCGAGTCTTAGACTGCAGAGTCTGAGACTTCGAGAGAGGAGCCCGGGAGGAGATAGACTTTTCCTCCCCTTTCTCCATCCCTTCCTTTTGCTCAGAGAGGCGAGCAGAGGCGCGGAGCTTTAGAAAGTTGAGTTGTCAGAACGGTAGGTGCTTCCCTTTTTGCCCTTACACCGAGGCAGGGCTGGGACCTCCGGACCCAGCTTCTCACCTCGTAAGGTGCACCTTTTTCGGCTCTAGCCGCCAATGCGCACCGGAGCCACTCTCTGCAGAGCCAGAGGGTGGGTCGGCTTCTCGGCGTGTGCCTAAGAGAATGGATCGCAGGTCCCGGGCTCACTGGCGCCGAGCTCGCCACAGTTACAACGATCTGTGCCCACCCATTGGCCGCCGGGCAGCTGCCGCGCTCCTCTGGCTCTCCTGCTCCATCGCGCTCCTCCGCGCCCTTGCCACCTCCAACGCCCGCGCCCAGCGCGCAGCTGCCCAGCAGCGCCGGAGCTTTCTTAACGCCCACCACCGCTCCGCAGCCCAGGTGATCCCCGAGCCCTCCGATTCTGACACCGATCAGGAGGAGGCAGACCAAGACCTGTCCCTCCCCGACTGCCCAGAGTACGAGGAGGAGTTCGACTACGAATCCGAGACCGACACCGAGTCTGATATTGAGTCCGACACCGACTTCGACACCGAGACGGAGACCGCCCCCACCACTGAGCCCGAGACCGAGCCCGAGGACGAGCGCGGCCCCGTGGTGCCCAAGCAGAGCACCTTCAGCCAATCTCTCACCGAGCGTCTCCAAGCTCTGAGGCTGCGGAGCCCCGACGCCTCCCCGAGTCGCGCGCAGTCCAGCACTCAGGAGCCCGGGAGCCCCAGAGAGGGGGAGGAGCCTGAGCCCGAGGACAAGGATCCGAGGGACCCCGAAGAGTCTGAGGAGCCAAAGAAGGAGAAGCTGCAGCAGAGTCGCTGCAAGCCCAGAAAGCCCACCCGCCGCGACCCATCCCCGGAGTCCCCTTCCAAAAGGGGTCCCATCCCCATCCGGCGTCACTAATGGAGGACACGGTCCAGATTCTCCTTGTTTTCTTTGATTCAGGTTGGTTGCCCACCGTGGAACTGGGAAGCCTGGGGTCGGTGTGGGAGCAGCGGGAGGAAGGGAAGGAGAAGGAAGGACAGGTTGGAAAGTCAGGTTAGGAAGAAGGCGGGAAGAGAGTGGGCTCAGCTGGCTAGCCCGGGAAGTGGGAGTCCAGGAGAGCCTTCCAGGGCGCCAGAGGACGCCTGCATGACCAAAGGCTTGTTAGACGGCACGGGTGCTCCTTGCACCCCGCTGGAGACAGCCTTAAGTCTCCGAGCTGGTGTCCAGGACGCACGACTGAACCCCGGACGCACCCCCAGATTTCTAAATGCACACCCAAAAGGCATGGGTAAGTGACTTGTTTTCTGCATTTTTCCGCTCTTATGGATACTAATCTCAAACCAGTTGACTTTAGCGGGCGCCGGATATGTGGTTCGGAGGCGCGCGCGCCAACTTTCACAAAGCCAGAGCAGCCGCGCTGTAGCGACACTGTTGCAATGTGAGAAAAGTAATCAGACCGGGATTGGGTGAGAACTCCGGAGACAGCCGGCTCCGGGGAAAGTCGCGCACCGCGCTTAAGCCACTCAGAGCCTGGAGCCCAAGTCCCGGCGCTGCCAATTTGGAGCCTCGGGATCCTTGGTGCCAGTGCTCTGTGAGGCTGTGCGCCAGTGCTGGCAGCCACCACTCATCTCCGGGCGCTCGCGGGACTGGAGACCGCCGCAAAGAGCGTGCGCACCTGCCCGCGCCCTAGAACCGACCTCTCAGAGCTGAAGGCGGTTCCCTCCTGAATACCGGTACTTAGAAGGCAGGCAGAAGAGGTATAGGCGCCTCAGGGAATGCCTCTATGGGCCAGCAGGGTTGGTGGCTCGGGCTTGGTCACGTCGGGGTATCGCCAACCTTTTGGCACAGCTGTTCTGGCGACGGAGCCGGGTGCAGCCTGGCTGGAGAGGTCCCAGGCTGTTGCGCAAGGCTTTGGGGATGGAAGAGAGGGCTGAAACCCGCGAGGTGTTCGCCTGCGGAAAGGTAAAGCGGAACAGTTAACGGGGCTGGAGCGGGGTTCATGTTGATCATCAGGACACCCTACAAAGTGTCCCCAGAGAGCGCCGCACCTGCGGAGCTGGGGGAAGGTTTTGGATCCAAGGCTAGTCTTTGGGTCCAGAGGGGGCAGGGGCTGGCGGCTTCGGCAGCCTCGGGGCGGGGAGGCGGCGCACACCGGCCATTTTTTCAGCTCGGGTGGAGCCAAGTTTGGAATCTAACCTGGAGGTGAAACTGCCTTGGTGTCGGAGCACAAAACCGGCCGCAGTCCGGTAACGCATTGTTGGTGCGGAAAGTGTGCTTTCTTCGCCAATCCTGGGGGAAAAGACCGATAAGTGAAATGTATTTACAAAACCTCTCCAGGTTTGGAAGCTGATCTTTTCTTTGTGCTCGCGTCTTGCTTTATATGCGCCGGTTTAAACTATAATGATGAGAATGATTTGGGGGAAAGGTGAAGCGTTTAGAGGCTGGAAAAGACGGTCGGATCCTTAGACTCCTAAGAAAAGGATGCGGCCAGAAGGAAAACACTTTAAATGGTCTTCCTCCCACGTCTCTTCCCCAGGGAAGGCGGCACAGCGCCCGGAGACTTAGTTATGCGCGGCTGCGGCGCGGGCTAATGACTTCTGGCTGCCTGGATGCGGTTGTGGTTTTCACTAGTAAATACCCGGCGGGCAATTTGTTAGCAAGGGGCTTCCCCGGGCAGCCTGGAAGTGTCTGAAGCCTGGAGGCTGCCGTGGACTTGCAGGAGGGTACCGTGTGCCCTCCCTTGAGGGGGACTTGAAAGTGTGGGATTGCCTGAGTGAGAGGAAGCTCCCCAAAGTTGACATTTCTGCTCAAACCGAGATGCTGGGTTCCTTTCCATGGCATTAAGTGTTCTGTTTTCCCTCTGGTAATGCTTTATAGCCTGAATTCACCAAGTATAAGGTCTTCAGTGACTAGGCAGAAGCAGCCAGGTCCCCTGTTGGCTTTCGGGCATGCTTTTCAGTGTGGAAGCTACTTTCTTTCACAGGTTGGGGCGTTGGGGGCCGGTCTTTCGGCAGAGCTGGGGTTTTCACTAGAGAAATTAGCATGCTGCCTTGTTGAAGGATGAACAAACAGGTTTTTTAAAAAGTTCTCAGTGCCTAGCCCATACCTCCCACCCTAGTCTTGGTCCATTTTTTAAACAGAAACTTACATATGGGGAGGCTGGCTTTAACTGTAAGCAATATACAGGTTCATTATTGGGGGGGTCCCCATGTAGGAACACACAAATAGTTTGCCATCTTTCAGACATGCTTTTCCACAAACTAACTGAAAATCTGTTACCCACCCCCATACCCTCTTCATTCCTCCCCTCCCCCAACTTCCTCCTTCCATCCTGGCTCCAGGGTGGAAAGACCATTAGGGACTACACAAAACAACTAAGGAGTATGCCAAACCCCTAGGAAAGCACCCTGAGGAGAGGGGATTTTGCTACATAGACACTCAAACCCTCTTTCTACCTGAGCCACTTGGGTCCAGCTGCCCTTCTTTTCCAGAGAAGTTTCTGGCAAGTTCTCCAAGCATTCCCAACTCACCAGCCTCCCAGCCAGCCTTTTGTCTCACCCTGCTAAACTGGTTAGCATTTGAATGGGCTCACTTGCCCTTTCAACTTAGGTGGGGCCAGTCTGGTGAGGAAATTCTCCAAAAAAACAGACCCTATAGTGGACCACACAGGTGAATTACCAGGCAGTCATAATATTTCAAAGGAGGGGGGCGTTGGAGGACAATAAAGTTAATTAAATGTGATGGTATGCTTCAATATTTAGGATATTTTACTACATTAATCATTTGCTTAATGGAAATTTGCTTTTTATTGGACAAAGCTGCTCTTATAACTCAACTTTCCAAGTTGGAAAATCATGTAGCAATGTTCAAATATTGTGTGGTATCAACAATCTGTCGTGGGTTTACTTCTCAGGTTTGGCAAACTTTTTATCTGTGTTTATCAGAATTCAAGAACTGGGTATTTTAAAGTTTGGGATTGCCTAAGATAATGCTTCTTTAATGAATAGAAGTGCCCCCCCAACTGCTTACAGCCCTTTGACTCTCTAGCCCGATTTCAGCAGCTTTGATTGAGGTTTAATGAAGAAAGCTGCAACATCAGTGTTGCTAAGAATGAGGTCTTTTTTAGAGACTCTGCATGTGTTTTACTTAATGTATTTGTATTATCACTGCTTCACGCAGAGGGAAGCTATTGAGAGGAAACTGAGCAGAAAGCATGGTGGTGGGGAAAGCATGTCTCTTAGCAGAAAACAAATCACTAACATCAAATGAAGCTTCCAGAGGCCAGTGACGTCACAGCCCAGCAAAGGGGATGAGTCTCAAATTACGTCTTTAATCCCCATGTTACAGAATGAGAGATGGAATTCCTAGTCCTGCTCTGCAGGGGTTGACATCGTGACTCTTTTCTAAATACCCGTGCCCAGAGATGGGCAGTGGGATCTAAGGCCTAAGGACCTTCTGGTCCCAGTCTGCCCAGTGGCCTTGGCTCAGACCCAGTACCCCTCTGCCTTAGTTTCTTCACGTGGAAAATGAAGTCTCTGAAGATGATGTTCCCAGCATCCCTTTCAGCTCCACATGCCCAGAGTTGCCCAGTTTGACTCTCTCAACAATTTTAACACTAATGGAACCTAAAAAATTTTCAACGTTTGATCAAATCAAAACACCAGTTGTGAAGAAATCTGTGTTATGTTGATCTCATTTGAGTTTGTCAAATCTGTTTCTGAATTAGTGGCAAAATCACTTAAGGAGGCAAGTTAGAGAATACAGAATTCCACGGTGTCCTGTGACTAACCTATGAGAAAACTTGGCAGATACGCGGTGTTGGTCTGATGTGTGCTTATTTCCCCCACCTGCTCTCCCTGCTCCTCATGTCTGAGAACAAGCCTTTCAGAGTGGAGGCGGGCGCAGGGCCAGCAGACAGCAGCACTGGCCACAAGTCTTAACTGACCACAAGTGTTGAGCACGTTCTTCGGTAATACCTCTAAGTGTCTGATTAGGCTGGGCCTGAAAACCCAGCTCAGAAGCTGCAGCTAGTTAGGATAAACCAATTTTCCCAACCGTCTTCTTTTTCATTATCACTCCCTCCCAGGAGCTTCTTCAGACGTTTTTTTCTTAATTGCGCCTCTCCCATGAAATTTGAATACAGATATATACATATGCTGTACTGTCTGTTTCTGTACTGCAGGACCTGGTAATGACTAAGATTTCTGCACGGCCCAAAAGCAATTTTGCCTCTATTACAAATGCATGGGATAAGCCAAGCAAATGTTTTAAAAACTGGTTTATGTCAAATTAAATGACTTAACATCTCATTTTTGTTTTCTACCTAACTTTTTTTTTGCCACATATTACAAGGCCATATAGAAGGTGAATTTTACTGATGCTTGTCTTCTCTTTTTAAACCTGTTTTGTTTTTGTGGGTTTTTTTCCCCCTCCAAAGCCCCTAGTACAGATGCTGGAACCTAGTACCTAGTTAATTCACAAGGCAGAGGAGCCAGAGTAAACAGCCTAGTGACTTAGTTCTCCCAAGGCCAAGAACCCACGGTGCAGGGCCACCATCACCTGTTGACAGCACTCAGCTCGTAGAGGCAGGGCATCCGAGAGGAGTCACGGCACCCACATGCCAGCCCGCCAGCTCCCTATCCCAGGGTAGAATTGGGGAGGCTGCCTTACTGGCTATGTGTGTGGACACGGCCAGTTCTTATTCTACAGGCTTATTTTAGGGTGAGCATGTTACAAGTTAACAGGTGGGCATGGCTCTCAGAAAAGCCAGAGTAAGTAAGAATGGGCTGTGTGGACAGGGTGGGTGGTGACTGTAATGGGGTAAATTTGAGGATGGCAAAAGGAAAAGGTTTGAGGTTTTGGGGGATTGCAGAAAGAAACTGGAGGATGCAGGGAGACAGGAGCACCAGGGAAGGAACAGGAGATTTGGAGATGGCAGTCACACAGCCCTTAAATGTTGGGCCTCTCCAGAGTAGTCTGGGAAATAACGAGACAGTGAGGGAGAAAAGGGTTAGGGAGATTCCGTGGCAGTCTTCAGAGGAGCAATGTCAGCTCAGCATTCGTGAGGGCATTTTGATAGCCAAGGATGGCAGTGAAAGGCCACTGGCCAAGGGAGATCAGATGTGCTACCCTTCGCCTTGCTTTCCCCAAGTCTCTTACAGACCTGGCCCAGAAATTTCCACTTCTTGGGTGCAGTGGAGTTTCCATACATGCAGTTCAATTGCTTCAACCAAAGATTTAAACCCTAGGAAATCTTGTTTTATAGTTCAAATCTTAAATCTTGGATTTTGTTCGGTTCAGGGAGAGGCCGGCCGGCCTCTCAAGCTTGTGGGGTGTGAGGGGCATAGGGCCAGGGACTGCCAACCAGCTGAAGAAGTTGTTCTCCCCCCAGGCAAGAGCTACTTTCTGAGTGCCTGGCTTATGTCGCTGTCTCAGTCAGATTTCATTAGGAAAATTTGCTCTGGGTAATTGGGGTTCTGTGAGAAGGTGAAATATACCATTCCCCTTACATGCAAATTATGTTTCCCAGAAGCCCCGAGGGTGCCTGGAATTTCCACCATGAATTACCAAAATTTTAAACAGAGCTTCCACTAAAGCCAAATTTATCTTCCGGGATTCCCTCTCACCATCCCAGCCCCCACTTTGCCCGTCTCAGTCTCCTTCCTGTGGCACTGTTCACCTTTTCTGCAGTGACCACTTCTGCCCTCGAAATTCTCTACAGCATCACCAGCGAGCCTGGAGAGGAACCCACAGACTGGAGACTGCCCGGACCCACCACACAAGCACGGGGGTCAGGTGACAGCCTCCAGCCCTGGGTAGCCCCTCTGAGATGAGGTCTGAGTACAGCCAGGGAGCTGGTGAAGGGCTCTGAATTCATGGTGGGGTATCCCGGCCTCTGCCCGCCAGCGTGAAGCCTTTGAATCCGAGCAAGTCAGGTATTCCCCCAAGTCTGGGCTCCACTGGTTTAACACCAGTGCCGCATCCGCTGAGAACCCTCATCCATTCGAGGCGTTTTCCCTTCGGTTGGCGTTTGCCTGAAACAGCCCGGTCATGCAGACCCTCTGCAGACAGCAGTAGGCTGCTGCTGCCTCCACCGGCCAAGGCTGGCAGCGGAGATGCGGGGAGGTAAAAGGAGGGATGCAGCGCATCTCAACTAAACAGTAATTAATCGAACAGCTTCGGGTCTTATTGCTACTCAGTCAGCACTCAGAAAACACTTGTCACTGGGAGGCTGAGAAACGTCCTAGGTGTCCAAATTCTCTTTCCTAAGTTCTCTCCTTTTGCCATTTCCTCCCATCTGGTGAAGAGACTCTCCTTTTCCTCATTTGAAAGAAACCTACTGACAACTAATGACACAAGACTGGGCTGCAGAGGCTTTTCTGCAGTGCTTCCCCCCCCCCCCCCCCCCCGCATGCTACAGCTAGGACGAAATACCACTGCCAAAAAAGACGGTGTTCTCTGGTTTCTGCTCCCTTCCCCCCTGCCCACCTCCATTCCCTGTCAAAGGACCCTCTTCTACTTTGCTTTGGCTTTCTTGGATACAGGGATGAACTAAGAAAGTTGACAGGCAGCTACTTAAAATTTGGATGTGCCTTGTGCATTTGGCAATGAGAATCCCCAAATGTAAGTATGTTAACAGCTGTTTGCTGATTATATGTGCTGGCATGGAGGCATCATTATAGTGGTAAGGCTCAGTCTGGGAAGCCCAGGGCCACACGTGGGACCACGTCCCCACAGGTAGCAGTGGTGCTGTTCAGCATCAGCAGTGAAAGGATACCTTCTTTGCATTTGGGTTAGTTATTTACAAGCCAGCTGGTTTGCTACCTGTGGCACCTGGGCCATTCGAGGAGTTTAACGGAGACATGGTAGGGTTTCCCATTCTGTTCCTGGGTCATCAAGTGTAGAAAACTTCTTTTCTAGTAGCTATAATTCAGGAAACCCTCACCTGGGCTTTGACAGCCAGTTCTTCCTTCTCCACGGCATCTCACTGCAGCCCTTCCCAGGCACGCACTTCCTGGGGACAGGGCCCAGGCCCTGGGACTCAGTTTTAGTCCCTCGCCTGGCTCAGCCTGCTCTCAGGAACCCTCACCAGCCTGTCTTGCCATCCAGCTCCTGAACTGTGTGAACCTATTAACTGACTTTCCTTCCTTGTTCCTTCTCATTCTTATGAAATATTTACCTCTTTCCCTGATAGAAACCATCCAGAACTGGAAACCTATACTTCAGATACTTTGCTACTATAAAATTACAGTGGCAGATCCTAAAAACTATGACCCAGTGGGATTAGGCCTGGACTAGGCTGCCCACTACCACTCATCACCGGCCACCTCCATCCAAGGCAAGGTCACATTTCTATCTTAAGCCAACAAAATCACCAGCCCTGAGCAGGCTCATGATAGTCCCACCAATCAGGGTGGCCCCCAGTCAACCCACCAGCTGATCACCCCCAGCTCTTACCATACCAGGTTCCTCAGGTCCCTGTGGCCAGGCCACCCAGCTGCCTTTTGGGTTAGTTAGCTCCTCAAACATCTGGCCACACTTATGGGGTCTTTGGAGTCCCACTGCTGATCTGCAGTGGAGTTTCAGCTCTGAACCCCACTCACCCACATCATTTGGGGTTTTCAGATTCTGGTGGCCAGTCACTACAGAAAAATAAGAATGGACAAAGAGAGACATGTCAGAGTTAAATACTGGTGATTTTTGCTTCCTGGTCCTAATTTACTTTGAAATTAAGGCGATTTCTACTCAAGGCTAAGGGTCCTTTCTCAGCTTATAGCAGTGGTTTCAACCGGGGGCGGGGGGGGGGGCAATTTTACCCTCCAGAGGGCATTTGGCAAAGTCTAGAGACTTTTTTTGTTGCTATAACTAAGGGGATGCTACTGGCATCTAGTGGGTAGAGGCTAGGGATGCTGCTAAGCATCGTACAGTGCCCAGGATAGTCACCACAACAAAGTGCCCCGCCCCAAATGTCAACAGTGCAAAGGCTAAGAAAACTCCATCTAGGTTAGCTAAGCTGACCAATTCTTCCTCTTTCCTCTGATGTATGCCACTAGTCCCCTCCTAGCCCCATGCCGTCTCCTTTTCTCCTCTTCAGTACTGCAAGTGTTCAAGATTCTGTCACCAAATGCATCTCTCCCCTTGAGGGCATTATCTGATCACGTGGCTTCAAATCCTAATAAGGATGACCATCACTTTGAATGTGGGGTCTTTACCTTTCTTCTAAACTTCAGACCCATCCTCCTAAATAATAGGCTGTAAAAATCTCCACTGGGACTACCCATCCTTCATTCAACTCTGCCCTGTCTAAAACCCAATTTGCTTTGCCACCATGCCAACTCCTCCCCAGCCCTCCCTGACTTCCCTTCCCCACCCATGCCCCATGGTCCAGGTGCCAGACTTTGGTTCCACCACCTTTTGTGCCATTCTAGCACCTAAGTTGCTAGAAGGTCCTTTGGGATCCTGTGAGTCCCTTCCTTCAGACTTGCTGCTTCCTTCAGGAGCTGTGGATCTCCCTCCCCTAAAGGTCATGACCAGACACAGCCCCTGTATTCTCTACCTCCAGACCATCCTCCATATTGCCTCAACCTTTCTGAAAACAGCCTCAAATCCTCCCTTGCAGGACAAAAAAACCGTCAACACCTCCATTTCCTACCAAAATAGCCTCAAAACCGCTTGCCTGATATTCCACCGTGCCCTCAAGAGACCCCATCTAACCTTTCCTCCTCCTCCGAGGCCCGCAGGGCAGCCTCTCCCTCCCCCAGCCCTGCGCCATGTTTCCTACCACCGTTCCTTCACGGTCGCCAACACCTCCCCTCCCCCATCCCCTAATCATAGTCAAGTAAGCCATCTGTCTCCATGGAAGTCCATTTGAAATGCCATTATCTCCACGGAGACCCTTCAGGGTCGCCCCCGTTGAAGGTCTTTTATGTCTGCTGTTTACCCTTTAGAATGGATTGGTCATCCGCCCAGTCTTTATCCCCCCAAAGCATGTGCTCTCCTGCTATAAAGAACCAAGATCCCAGAAAGAATGTGAAGAGCGGGGTCCCGCAGGCCCTCGAGCGTGTGGAACAAAGGGTCCCGTACCCACTCCTTGATGAACAGTGCTCTGGAAGGGCGAGGCCTAGCGACAGCAACCGTCCCTTTGGGGCCCCACCCCCAACACCTACTAACCTTGCACTTCGGCAGAGCTCAGCATCCCTGAGCACCCAACTCCTTATCCCTCTGGGGTTGCTCTTCCGTACCGGGGCACTCAGCCCTCTCCTTCCTCGGGATCCTGGCCCCCTACCTCCAGGCTCTGGAAACCGTCCTCGCCCCAGCCGCCGGACCCTGTGTTGGGTGTGTTTGCCCACCGCCATCTGTGAGACCAAGGGTTGGCCCCTGAAAGCCCCAACCTCCCCTCCCAGCCTCATGAGTTTTGGAGTCAGGAAGAGTGACCCCACGATGCCAGGCGACCTCGTGGAGCCCGAGGCCTGGCCGCCATACGCCCGCCCACCAACTGCTTCCAAACACCCCAGCAGCACCACCTCTGAGGGCGTTCCAACGCGGCGCCCCCTGTTGGACCTCCCACTCATATCCGGTTTCCGGTCCGACGCCCCCTGCTCATTCGCCAGGCAGCCTTGATTGACGTGACCCCAGCCCAATGGCTGACCCAGCACTGGGGTCGGAGGGGAGCGAGTTGACTGTTGGGACCCAGTTGGCACCTTGAGTGGATGCTCAAGTGGTTGAACCATCGCGTGTGGGCGGAGTTGGCCAAAGTTTGGACCAAAGTTCAGTGTTGGCATTTGGAAGAGTGTAGACCCAAAGAGCTGAGATGACACACCTTGGGGGCACCCAAACATTACCCAGGGTAGGACTTTGGCAGCTTTCCTCCGCACAGCGCGGCGACGCCGGGTGGCAGGTGCGCGGGCAATGCCGCGCAGTGGCTGTGGTCTTCTCGTTCTAAAAGGGAAGCGTTAGATTTAATGAGATCGGATTGTGAGTGGTTCGCCAGCCCGCGGCGCGCGGTAAAGCGATCCAAGCGGTGCGCCTCGCTTGCCGCAGTCCGCCCTTTGTTACACACATCCCGCCATTCCATCCCTGTCCGCAGGCCAGGTGACCCACCTGTCCCCTGACCAGCTGCCTTGCACCTAAAGGTGGCTCACAAGCCTTCTCACCCGCTGGCAAGACAGACCTGATGCCCATGCCCCGGGTTTTACGTGATCCGCAAACAGCAAATTTTTTCCCGCGGCTCCCATCTGACCGTCGACCCCAGAGCCGGAGCAGTAGGCACCCGCGCGCGCAGCCCCCCAGGCCGGGTGGGCTCTGCTCTCTCCGGCTCTGAGCCCCCACGCGCCCCGGAAACGGGAGCGCAGCCGGCGGCGGCCGGGTTTATGACCAGACTTAGTGCCGCCTCGGCAGGCTGCAGCAGTTGGAAAGTAGAGCGGCTACCTGGAGACACCCACAGCAAAAGGAGAGGGGCTGGGCAGGGGCTGGAGGGGGGCTGGAGAGGAGCCAGAGGAAGGAGCTGAGCGACCGACCCTGCGGCCGCTGCCGCGGTGGGAAGCAGCACACCGGGCAGCTGTTCGCCCGCACGGCGTGGCACGGCGTGTGCCTGTGGGTTCGGCGCGCACAGGGTCGACCAGTCTCTGAAACCACCCTGAATCGGCCATAAGTCCCAACTTAAATCCTCGCTAACCCTTCCCCAGAGCAGTAGGACCCGCGGAAGTCTGAGGCCTGCGCTCTGTGGGGTCCCTGTGCGCGTGCCGCTCCCCCCCCCCCCGTTTGGTGCCGCCGCAGCTACCGCTTTGAGGGTCTCCGTGGTACTCGCCCGAGACCCCTTTCTTCCCTGAATCATTTGTCCACATAACCAGGGAAGAACCCGGCCCGCGCCGCTTTCAACTACTGCGGGGACCACCGGAGCGTGGTGGGCACGGGGGACACTTAAGTGATTTACGCCAGCCGGCTTCGGCAGGCCGGCGAACGCCAGCTGCAGCGGCGGGGAGAAAGTACCCCAAGGCGTTTTACAAACAAATTGTGTGCACAGACTCGGCAGCCCGTCGCCGTGCGCCGCCCGTGCTCTCCGTCGGTGGGCTCCCGACCACCTGTGGCATCCTCGCGCGCGCTCGCCCCCTTCCCACGCGCCTAAAGCCTTGCGCTCCGGCCTTGGGGCTCAGGATTGAAGGCTGCGGAGGGCTCGGGGCTGTGACTCTTGGGTTCAGAGGTATTTCGGGGTGATGAACCTCCACGCAGCCGCCCCCTCCCCCAAGGAGAGTCAGTCGTGTCTGAGAGGGAGGGTTTCAGCTCCTGCGCTCCAGCATCCCGGGGCCCACGTCTTGCGTCACGTGTCCCACGGCGCAGGAGAGCTCTGTCGCTGGCCAGGGGAGAAGAGAGGAGAAAGACTCCAAATCAGTCAGGGAGAGGAGCGGAGGAGCCAAAACGTCCCCGCGAGGCCTGCGCTCGTCGCCCCCTTACCCAAGCCCCGGGCTCCTGGCGGCAGAGCCGGCTCCCGCAGCCGCCCGGGCTCGGGCCGGCGTCCTCTGGTGGCAGAGAGGGCGCACTACGAGCGATTTTCGGACCGAATCGACGCGCTCCTCAGATCCAAACAGGCGGGGCTGGCCTGGAGGACACAGAGAGACAGACACAGAGACTGAGGAGGGGGGACAAGGGCAGGTCAAGAGGGGCCCAGGGGCAGCCTGAGGAGGTAAAAAGTGGCCAGGAGGGAGCTAAGGCTCCACCAGCAGCAAGAGAGTTGCTTCTGCCACAGTCCAGGATCTGAACCCCTAGACCTCACAAGGGTTGGAAAGTGAGGTTGGACAACTTTCTAGCTGGTGCTTTGATTTTTGGGGGGGAGGGGAGATATTTTTTTCACCCTAGTTTGGTTGGGTGCTCCATCTCAGGGGGCCCCAAGTTTATTTTAAGAGTCCGCCACCCTGTTATGGGCCTGCGCAACTGCCTCGACGGCAATAATATGTCAGGACAACACAATATCCCCCTTGAATTCGGGGAGCAACCCGAACAACCATCCTTGGAGGCCTCAGGGGCAGCTGCCCCCAGTGCTGGGCCTAGCGCAGCCGAAGAAATGGAGACCCAACCGTCTGGCAGCGAGCCCATCCCCGTCGAGATTGAAGGCGAGGCCTGTGGGCCCCCAGAGCTCTCCAGGCCCAACTTCCAGGGCCTGGGCAAGTCCGTGCAGGAAGCTGGAGCCCGTGGAGCCCACAGCCCACCTCCTGAGGAAGCCATGCCCTTCGAGGTCAAGCAGCCCAGCTTGGGAGGCTTCTGGCCTACCCTGGAGCAGCCGGGAGACACCAGTGGGGCCCATGCAGACCTCCAGGCCTTCAGCCCAGTGCACGTGGAGCCTGGAGCCCTCTGTGAGGTCAGAACAGATCTGGGAAGCTACAGCCCTCCACCCGAAGAAGCCATGCCCTATGAGTGCGAGCAGCCTGCCCGGGGTGGCTGCGGCCAACCTCTCCTGCAGGTCTCAGACCTCGCTCCAGGAGGCCGGGGTGTGGGGGTCTTTAGCGCCCCCCCAGAGGAGCCCCAAGCCCTCAGACCTGCGAACGCAGTCTTCAGAGGAGGCTGCAGCCCTCCCCCTGAGGAGGCTATGCCATTTGAGTTTGATGGAGCAGCCATTGGGGACGACAGCCCACCCCCTGGGCTCCCCCGAGCTAACCTACAAATCGACGACGGTGGCGGCAGCCAGTTCGCGGCAGCGGCGGAGCCGAGCGCGGTCCTCCTCGCTCCCGCCGCGAACGAGCCCCCCCCCCCGGGTCCCGGGAGCCATCGGCAGCTCATCTCGAGAGGCTGTCAGACCTCCTCCACACTTCGTGGGCGACAGCCCCCCGATGGAGATCTCCGGACCCCCGCTCGAGATTGGCAGAGCCCCCGTTGGGGTCGACGACGCTCCCGTCAACGTGGACAGCCCCCCAATCGCGCTTGACAGCCCGCCCATCGAGGTCTCCGGAGCCCCAGTTAAGAGAGAGCGAGCAGACGGGGAGAGACCCCCAGCCGAAGGCGAAGCAGCCGAGATGGAAGGAAGCCCGGCCGCCGCAGCTGCGGAGGGAGACCAGGTCCCCGCTCCCGGAGACGGAGCTGCAGCCGCGGGGGCCGCCGATGCCCAGGCCGCTCCGGCCGCCCCAGCCGCCGCCGCCGGGGCCGCCCCGGCCGCCGCCGCCCCAGCCGCCGGGGCCGCCCCTGCCGTGCCCGCCGCCCGCGCCGCCCGCGCCACGCCTGTCGCCTGGGCAGCCCCGGCCGCCGCCGGAGCCCGCCCCAAGCCCCGCTTCCTCAGACCCCCCAGCCCCGAGATCCAGGCTGCCGATCCGCCTACTCCGCAGCCTGCTCGCGCGTATGCCTGGCGGGGCAGGTCCGAGCGCGGCCGCGACGACGACGAAGGGTCGGCCAGCAGCAGCGAGGAGTCCGACGATGGGACCTTCGGATGCCACGGCTGCTGGCAGCCCGGGCGAGACCGCCGCCGCCGAAAGCCGCAGCGCAACTGGCTCCGCAACTTCCTCGTGCGGGCCTTCGGGGGCTGCTTCGGCCGACCTGAGAGCTCCGAGCCCAGAGCCCCGCGCAGCCCCAAGGTCAAGAAGATTCCGCTGGTGGAGACGCGCGGGCAGATGCGCAAGGACGCCCAGGAGCAGCGCGCCCAGAAGCGCGCCCAGAAGAAACGCAGCAAGCTCATCGACAAGCAGCTCCAGGAGGAGAAGATGGGCTACATGTGCACGCACCGCCTGCTGCTTCTAGGTAACGCGGCGGACTCTGCCGGGGAGCAGGGCCGCCGGGCCGGGAGGGGCGGCGGGCTGCCCGCGGGGGCTCGGGCCTGGCGGCGGGAGGCGGGTGCCTGGGCTCGGGCCGGGGGCCTGCTGGGAAGTTCCAGTGCGGGCCCTAACTTTGCCCCGGGAGCGGGAGGGCGTCTCGGGTGGGCTTGGGTGGTCGGAGTATATGCCCTCCAGGGAGAAAAGTGGTGCCGTACAACACTGAGGGTCGTTTCCAGCTGGACAAACCAGCGTCAGCGACCGTAGGACGACCCCGAATCCTGGGGTGGGGGACGGCACGAAAGGCGGGGGCTTCAGGTGAGCCAGGAGCTGCCGGGGAGGGGCCTGGGCCGCGGTGGGAAGGGGTCACTGGGAAGGCGCGCCCCCGCCTCGCCTGGCACGGCTGCTTGGACTCAGACAGCTTGTCGCTGGTGTGTGTCGGTGTCCATATTGTGTCCGCCTGTGCATGATATGCTCCAGTGCCCCCAGTTCCCATCCCCGGCACCCCAACTACCCGCCGACTGTGTACTTGTAGCGGGGAACGGGCTGTCTTGTGTTGTGCGCCATGGCGAGGCCAAACTTTCCTGTCCGCACACTGGCGGAGCCCGCGAGCCGGCGCTGCGGGCGGGCGGCCGGCCGGCGTGCGGGAGGAGGCGGGACGTCTCGCGACGCCCGCACCGCGCTCGGAGAGGGGCCGCCCGCGGGCTCCATAACCTTTTTTTCTGTGTGTCTTTCTCTCTTTTTTCCCTTTGCGCTAAGCGTTTCCTCACTTCTCATTCGTTCGCCAAACCCTCCCGCCTTTACGGTTGAAAAACCAGACACTCAGGTATCTGGGGCGCCAGGGCGCACACAGGAGCCGGGGACCCGGACGCGCTCGGCTCACCTGGCGGGCGGCGGGCGGGACCCGCCAACCTGCGCGGGGCAAGTCTGGATCCAAACCCCACGGGGCTGGTTCCGCGGGGGTGGGCGTGGCTGTTTTAAAAATGTGAAATAATTTTTTTCCTAGGGACGAGCCCGAGGTAAGCCAATCATTTACACTTTCACACTAGTGCAGTAGGAGGGGCTTGGTTTTAAAAGAGGGGTTGTGCATTGGGTGTGGACTGCTGTCTTGTGTTCGAAATGCAATTAAAATAAAACTTTTTTAAAAATGCTCTGAGTGTATTTTAAGCGTGTGGATAAAAATGTGGTAAAACTGACTGTGACTTCTGAAATCTGTAAATGTCTGCATGTGAATCTTTCCAAGCAGCTTTAGCTGGGGGAAAAGAGGCCCAAAGGTAAGATCCTCTGCAAATGGGCTGGGGGTTAAAAATAAATAAATAAAAAGGTCTTGTGTTAATAATCATATTAGAAGGCTACTTTTGGGGGCCCTCTACATGCCCCCTCTCCTTTCCAGGGCCCCCACCTCCCCCCACAACAAGACCTCCCCCCATCTTCAAGTCCTTCCCTGGCCCCTCCCAGTCTCCACCCCCTTGCCTCCTCAAGACTCCTTTAGCTCAGATCTGGGGTGTTGACTCTGTGCCACAGTTAATCAAAGCAGTAATTAGCAGTGGTCTGAATGTGTGGCTTAAATAAAAATTTCAAAAGTGAAACTCCACAATCTTAATTTATTTCATTCTCTAAGACCTTTCAAGGGATTTGAAGATCACAATTTCTAAGGCTTTGCTAAATATTTGTTAAGTATTTTATAATGTGTCATGGTTTTAATTAGTGACATTATTGACATAGCTGTATGCCTTTGTGATGTGCGTCTCTCACAAATCACAGTGTTAAATGTGATGGTCATTTATGCCCACCCAGGGAGGTAATGACATCATCATTTTCCCAACAGCATACAGAAGGGAGGTAGTTTAAGTGTGGGAGGTCCCAACTGCGCTCAAGTCACCAAGCCTCAAATGACAACACAGTTTTCCTGTGAACACCTGGTTTTGCCACGAGTCCCATTTCAATATTCCAAGCATAGCTCTGGGAAACAAACCTGTGATGGGCAAGGGGAGCACAATTGGGTAGGCAGGAGAGTCAGTGGCAGTGTGCACTTGCTCCCTCATGGGCAGTGTCCCTGGCTGCTGGGGCTTCAGTTGCCTCATTTGTGAAACTCCTGAGTCCTCTATTCAGGAAGTGGGGGGGG
The DNA here is from genome assembly GCF_054644295.1 of Miniopterus natalensis. NCBI lineage: Eukaryota > Metazoa > Chordata > Mammalia > Chiroptera > Miniopteridae > Miniopterus > Miniopterus natalensis. Next base: position 80,664,033 of record NC_142087.1, read on the forward strand.
GGGGGGGCAGGGGCAGAGCAGGGAGCCCAGTTCACTCAAATCAGCACTGGAGGCTCATACCATAGGGGATGCAAACACTAACCCTGCAGCAAACTGTCTGTGTCTGGGGCAGAGTCTAATGAATATAAGAAGTCTCCCCTGTTTTGTATGGGGTGGGGGGGAGGGTTAATCTTAATAAGAAGAAATTTGCCATTGTCCTGGCTCTGCTCCCAGGGTGGTGGTCCAGGAGACCAACCTCAGGCCACATGTAGCAGGAACCTGAATTCAGGTAGCCTGGCTTACAGCTTCTGACCAGCTTTTCATGTTGCCCAAGTGCCAAGGGCGCCCCACCCGGGTCTAAGTTACTCACTGGGGAGGGGGAGAGGAGGAGGCCTTATATTTAGAACAAGACTTTTTACTAACATTCTAGTCCTAACACGTAAAACAAGACATCCATCTCCCTGCCACTGAAAATGCAGACCAAATGACCATCCTTTGATGTGGCTCTGAATTTGTGACGTGCAGATTCATCTGTGGCTTTCAAAGTGTCTGTGTGTTTGTGTATATGTGCCCCCTCTGTTTTTATTGCCCAAACAGCTTAACATTACATAGATTTTTTTTAAAAAGTTATAGTTAACATACAGTATTATATTAGTTCCAGGTGTACAACACAGTGATTCAACATTTATGTACCTTACAAAGTGATCACCACAAGTCTAGTAAACATGTCATCACACAAAGTTATCACAGTGTTATTAACTGTCCCCTAAGCTGTACTCAGGGAATCTTAAGGGAAGGTGACAGATAGAGTCAATAACTGGACTAGAATTCTAGAATATCTAAAGAGTTAAAGCCTTTTTCTTACTCAACACTATTCAAATAGACTGTTTCCATGTTTCTGTTGCCCTTTTGGATAATTTCGGTGACTTGAACATTTTTGGAAACCTAATTTGGGTGTGATTCCCCTATGTCTTAAGAATTGAAGGGGCTGCTAGATTAGAATTTCTTAGTAGCTCCTGCATTTATTAAAATTATGCAGACAAACACTCTGTGTAATAATGTCCATTCTGCCATGAGGCTTTATTTCTACAGTTAGTCTCAGTTAATTGTGCAATGACTTATTTATGCCACCAGCCACCAGGTGCAACAGTGTTGCATCGCAGCCATCTTGCAGGAGCACTTTTTTCCCTAATACAACCATTTTTCTGTATTCAAAATGCCCTCACTGAGCTATTCAGTACAGTGGAGAGAATGTGGCCTATGAGGCCACAGCATTGTTAGAATTAAGAGAGACTTTTTATCACTTTCCCTTCTCTGTCGCCCAATAGTATTTTGTGTTTCTCAAAGGCCAAAGTTCTTTCCTGTCTTTTAAAATACAATTTCCCCTAGATTTCTCTTTTAAGAAATGTTTTTTTCTATACAGCTAGGTTAAATTTTATAATTTACTTACATTACATATACCATGAAAAACTGGTGTGACGCTGTTTTGTGTATCCCCTCCTGACCCGAAAGAAGGGGATACACAATGGCCCTGGAGTTCTTAGTAACCAGTAATAGCAATGATTCCGCATAGTGACAACACATTCTTACTGTATTTTTAAAAGCCTTTCGTGGAGTCACATTTGTCCTTTGAAACAGCCTTGGGCAATAAAAACACGCTAGGACCCCATTTCATAGGCAAATCAGAGACTGAATGTCAGGGACTTTTGCTCAAGGACTGCAAGGTAAGTGAAGGAATCCATGCTTATCCAAAAACGTGGCAGTCGCTGTATCACATTATTTAAATGTAAAGCATGATTACTGCAATGTACTGTGTGCTCTTAAAATCCCTTGTCAGATGACAGGTGACCAGCAGTCTTCTGCTTCCTGATTTACAGCCAAAGCCTGACAGATTCCTGGTTATAAATGTCCATTGAGTGTACATGAAATGTGAGCTCCCCCGTTTCTGAGATACCTGTCATTGCTGCGGTGATATCTAGTTTCCACCATTTGCTTTAGCTCACCAGCCAACACTGCAGTCTTAGCTCATTTGTTGGGCTTTTCCCCCCTATTTTCTTTTAAATGCAGGTTTTCTTTAGAGTCTTTTTCAAATCCCCCCGTGGTTTTCTTCAGGGTCTAAAGCCTTCCTCCTGACTTGGATTTCCACTAAAAATAATAATTTTAAAATGCAGTTGTTTTTATGCATTGCTTCCCTCCATTTTTAGTGTTCTGGTGTAATAGACTGTTTAGAAGCCTGCCTTAGGTCTAATGACCCTATTAAAATAACTGTTGCTCAGAATCCTTCATAGTGACTTTTTGAAAGTATTTCTTTTTTTTAGTCAAGGCTAATTCCTGCTTAGTGAGAGCCAATGCACAATCTTAGAAATCACCTTTGATTTTTATGCAGGAAGGTCGGTATTATGCAAGAAAATAAACTTATTTTTAGGAAAATAACCAAATTGACTAGATTTGAAATTCCCCATACTAGCCATACCTCTTCTTTTTAGAATTGATTTCCCCACCAAGTAAAGCACACCCCTCACCTCCAGCAAAACTGTGGCTCTTAAAATGCCCCTATCAGGTAACTTTTAGGAGGCCTGTGACAGCCAATGAAAATTGGCCTCTACACTTCTTGGTTTCTTTCATCTGTGGCAAAGTGGGGTTCTTCCCAAACTCACCTTGTCCCTCCTGGGGTTCCCAGTGGAGCAGCCATTTTCAAATCAAAGGGCGCAGGGTCTGTTGATATGACAGTGTCCCCACCATCCATGAAAGGATGAGGAAGAGGGAACTAAAAGCATTGGTCAGTCAGTCTAGTTAACCCTCTCCAGCCCTGATGGCCCCTCAGCAATAGGGACTCTGAGATTCTAGCCCTGCTAAAACCAACCTTAACAGATTTCATTGAATTAGACGGAAAGGGTCTTTGTCCCATCAGGGCTCTATTCTGGCCTGTGGTCACCCTGGGCATAAGAACCTGGTTTTTTCAGAGAGAGAGAGAGTGGCCCGAGCCTGCCGCTCTGGGAGTCCTGCTGAGGACAAAATCCGCAAGCCCTCAGAGGCCGTTAGACAAGTGAGGAGGACGGCGAGAAGGCCCAGCTACAGCTGGCCAGCCGGTCTCTGGACAGGGGAGGGGAGTTTCCAAAAGAATTGGGAGGAGGTGTCAGTTGCCTTCATTCCTCTAGAAAGGCTAGAGACTAGAAGTGAAGAGAGAGCGAGAGGGGCCTCGGGAGAGTGTCCCCAACCCAGGGCCTGGCACGTGGGAGTGAGTGGTGACCATTACTTTTAGAAATTCCCTTCTCCTTTTTGGCTTTCTGCTCCCGGTGAGCTTTTGGTTTTAGATTTGTCCCCTGCGTTCCCCATGAGACTGATTGCTTCCAAGTCCTAGAGTCCAGGGCCCCCTCTCTCTGCCTCTCAGTTTCAGAGTGCGCTCTCTGGACGCTCTTTGTAAAAAGAGGTCAACCCAGGCAGTAGACAGCTGACACCTTGCCAGATGGATGACTGTGTGGAGCCACTCAGGTGAGCGGCGTGGCCGAGGGAGAATGACAAAACTTTTTTGACTTGTCCTGAAAAAGTGTCCCCTTTCCCCCTGCCCCCTTCCACCTCTTTATTAGATGCTGTCTATGAATCAACTCAATACTGTGGTCGAGCCCAGGGACCTGAGTGCAGATCGCTCTGTGCTTATTACACATGAAAAAAAAAAGATTGTCTTTAGTTTCCAGTTTCCTTCCTGAAAAGCCGACGGTGAAGAAGGCCAGCCCGTGGGGATGGAAGAGAAGGCCGCCAGGACTAAGGTAGGGACAACTCGGAAAGCAGTGTTGGGCTTAGGAGTGCGGTTGACCATCGCGTGCTCAGTGGAGTCGGCGCTCTGGGCTCCGACGGGCAGGCCGCACGCGGTGCGCACCTTTCCAGTTACAACGACTGGAGCTGTTTCGCACAGGCAGCTCCTGGGGGTTGTAATAAGGGAGGGATGTTAGGTAACTGATCTGTGACAGAGCAGTGACAATTAGGGGAGGGTGGCTCTGTTGTACTCAGAGCGAAAATCCCAAATTGCACTGCAGAGTTAATTTGTTAAACCTCAGGAGAGTTCGTGAGTGTTTTGACTTGTGGAGTTCTGCCCACAGAACTTGAACATTAGCTCTTACTAAATGTTTCTTAATGATTCAATTTGGGGCGAGGAGAGAGGTAAAAAGGCACTCATTGTTATCTGATCCCGAATTTATGATGAGTCAGCCAGCGTTTCCAACGTTGTCACACACATTTCGTGTGTGGGACAGAGTCGGTACCTTAAGCTTCCTGTAACGAGCTGATAATGGGAAGGAAATGTCTTGTGCCCACTGTCTAAGGAGCGCCGCAGTCCCGCCCTCACAGGCTCGCGTCGCCACGAGAGCGGATTCTTAGAAGGAAATCCGAACTTGGGCAGCGAGAGCCTCTCCCGAGTTGAAAGGCCACATCACCTCTCTCCTCTGTCCTATCTGAACACCTCTGCCTCTCACCACACTGACTGCTGATGTGAAAATGACTGTGAAGATTTTTTTTTTACAGGGCACCTGCATTCAGGTAAGTTTGCAGCTGTGCAATTTCCAAAAACACTAAGGCTTAGGATGACTGATGCACAAAAACTGAAGCCAGGTGCTGTGATGTGGTCCAGGACCAGGAAGGGCCACTGGCCAGGGCTCTGCCACAGGAAACAGCATTTGACCTGTGGGGCCACATGCCTGGGCCTCAGCTTCTTTAGCTGTAAAAGTAACTGATGGGTCCAGTTGAAAAACAAGCAAAAACCCACCACCTGTCAAGAATAGACAGTTACTTAGGAAACATAGGTACTTAAATTACTTGACCGCCTGAACACGTCCTTTCCAGTGGATGCCGTTTTCTCATCTATGCTTATAGATGCTAACTCCTACGTGGCCCAAGGACTTAAGCAGAAGCCCTGTGGGGTCCAAAAGTCAAAGTTGATTTGTCCTCAGCACCTTGAGTTTTTGCCCTTAGTGGGCTTCTGAAATCTTAGAAAGTGTCCATCTTAATTCCTCGCAGCCGCTATGTTTAGGTCTCTAGGCCTACAAGATGCTCAAGTAGCTTATCATAAAATCACACCCACCATCCAGGGGTCCTCCAGCCCACTGCCCCCTCGGGCGTACATTTTTTAATGACTGACTCTAGAAGGCCCAGCAGTGGTGAAGATGAGTTGATATTGCAGGTGGCCACTAGATGGTGAGGTGGGATAAGGCAGAGGAGACATGTCACATCCATGTAGGAATGGGGGGGGGGGGCAAGGCAGGGCAGGTCCCACTTTACTTTCACCCCCACCACCCCGAGGACAAAACCAGGATTTCATAGCCTCAAAGCTTTAGTTAGACATGGCCTTTTTTTAAGCTGTGACTTCTCCCTGTTGGCTCTGTGCTGGGATTTTAGGAGCATTTTGGGGGGCTCTGTATAACAAAGTGGTCCTCCACAGTGGCTCCACAGACATTTTGTCATGGGGGCTGTCCTGTATACTGTAGGACGTTTAGCAGCATCCCTGACCTCTGCCCACCAGATGCCAGTAACACACACACACACATATACACACATGCACAAACACACATACATGCAAGTGCACACGCATACACACACGTGCATGTGTACACATGCACACACATAAGTGCGTGTGCACACAGATGTGCATGCACACACATATATGCACACAAACACACACACACAAAAACCACCCCACTACATACACAGTGTGACCACCAAAACTGTCTTTAGTTGTTGCCAAATGTCCCCTGGGGGTCAGAGTCATCTGCAGCTGAGAACTGCTGCCCTGACATTATATCAAATTCTGGGGAAGGAAGTGATCATAAATGTCATACCTCAGACACCTTAAGAAGGAAAGTTATCTTCAGAGGAAAGGTGGTGGATGTCAGTTACAGTAGCCACTATGAAGTGCTAATTCCAGCGCTGGTGATCCTGTATTCCAGGGTAGAAGTAATTTCCAGAAATCTCAGAAAAGAAGGTGACCCAGCTGACCCAAAATAGGACAGAAAGGAAATTATTCTAGGGAAGCAGATAACGAATCGGTCTGAGATTCTGATTAAGTAAGATGGTCCCATAGCTCATCAGTGGGCCCGAACACATCGGGCTGAAATAGGTTTTAACTCTTGCGTGATCGCATCGACCGTTGGGGCTTTTTCAGAGGGCTTGGCCTGTAGCTGGGGTCCTCACTGTGCACTAAGTGCGCTCGTCGCAGAGGAGGATGCCAAGGTCATAAGGACTGGCACCCACTTGGCTGCTGGCGACGCATCAGCCCGCGCGGGCCCCACACGCGTCCAGGGAGCCTTGCAGCAGCAGCGTGTGCACACCAGTGTCGAGGGTGTGGCCCCTCGGCTGAGCCGCCTTGGTCCCGGGCCCACAGGGAGCCAGCCCCTGCGTGGAGGCGACCCATAAGCCGGAGCCAGGGGTAGGTCAAGGCGGAAGTCACCCTGCGGGCGCAGTGGGAGGGAGGCCCCTACTGAGAAAGGCGACATTTGGCCTTTCAGGAGTAAAACAGCTGTGCCAGTAAGAGTGAGGACCCGGGGGCATTTCCTGGTCAGGGGTCTTGCGCTCGGTCTTTGACGGGATGTGGGAGCCCCTCCCCCATCGTAGGGCAGGCACTGCGGCCAATGCCTTGGAGTAACCCTAACAGGACTGAATCATGACTCTATATATATATCTTTATTGATTCCAGAGAGAGGAAAGGAGAGGGAGGGAGAGAGAGAGAAACATCGATGAGGAGAGGGTCATCGATCGAGCCCGCAGCCCGGGCATGTGCCCCGACCGGGAATCGAACCCCGATCGCCTGGATCCTAGGTCGACGCTCAACCTCTGAGCCTCGCCCGGCCGGGCAGGACTTTACTTTTAAACAGCGGCCTAGCCCCGCGTGCACCTGCCCAGCCTCTCTCCCAAGTAGCCATTATGAAGAAGACTTGATGGCTGTTTTGTTATATTTTGAGCCTAAAACATTACATTTTTGTCCCCATCTGGTCTTTCCATAGAGCCTTCAGATGTTACAGATTCATCAGAGGTGGTGTTTTTTTTCCCTTGGAGAATTTAGAATTTGTGGCCTTTTAGTTAATTGCAAAGTCTAGGGAAAAAACAATAAACAACTATACTCCAGGCAGCTATTATGAATTTAAACACTTTATTAACTTTTACTATTAGGATTACTTTAGGGTAAAGGGTGGAAACCAATTGGTAGTTTGATAACTTATGTATTGGACATGTGAAATTTAAAATACCATTTTTTAATGTTCCAAGTGCAACTAAGCAAAGTTCCCCCTAACTAATAACTCCTTATTGCAGAATCCTCAAAATTACCAAGGGCATGTTTTCTGAATGTTGATTTCAACATTTTGCCTAGGACCAAGTGCAACATCCTTCCAAGGAAATGTTTAGAAGGCTCCGGGCTGACCCCAAAAACAAATGCCAACCATTAGGGGAAGATTCTTAAAGTTGGATTGTCAGGAAACTACTAGCTGTTTATTATTAAACATTTATGTGACTTCATTTCTTCCCTTTCAGCGGCGAAAGGGGAAGCATAGTAGATCATTTTTGTTTTGCACACCAATGGCCAGGACAGGTTTTAAGATGGACACTTGAAAGAGGGTTCCCCTTTCCAAATGGAAGCCTTTGGAAATTTTCCCGATGGACCCAGGCACTCTGGACCCGTCTTAGGAATCATTTATGTCTGCCGTTTGGCAAGGAGTGAATCTACAGAGATTATTCCTTGCTGCCTTCCCTTGCTGCAGGGGTGGGGAGGGGAGCGCCAGCTTCTCCGCAGGGTCCTAGGATGGTGGAAAGAGAGCACTGGCTTAGATATTAGAGGGTCCCTTTCCTGGGACCATGGTTGAGTCTAGCCCTCTATTCAAGGATCCCGTGAATTTGCCAAGTGACATCCAGAAAAAGCCAACTGATTCTTAAACATGTTTACGACACTCCATTTTGTGATGATTCTGCCATGGTCAGTGCATTTGAGGGGTTTGTGTTCAGCTTTTTGCATAAAGAGGTGATGACCCCAGGTGAGCGAGTGGACAGGCTTGAGAAAGGGGATTCTAGACAGACACCTGGACTCGATCGCCCAGACACATGCAGACCTCTTATCCTAACACTTAGGTGGCACAGGCCTCTCTCTTTTTTGGGGGGGGCTTCTAAAACCTTGATTCCCTAGAGGAAGGGTCTGACTTCAGGTATTAATACAGGCTCAAAATTGGGAGCCTAGCTTTTGTTCTGCCAGGAGGAAGGCTCAGGAGGAACCCCATCAACCCGGCTGCCTTTGAGGGAGAAGGGGCCATGCCCAGCCTCCCCATGGGCTGCCCAGCCCAGACACGGGGAGCAGAAACCCACCTCCTAAGGAATTCCCTAATTTCTTTCTTGCTTTCCCTTTTTTTCTCTATCTTGAGATTTAAAAAACAACAACACAAGATTCTTATTTCAGGGAAGGTTCTGAGCAGGAAACACCTTTTTTTAGGGAAAGAGATGAGAACACCAACTATTTAGGGCTGGGAAGTGAAAACAATAAAATTAGCCAGTCTGCTCAGAGTTGGCTGGCAGATGGCGCTCGGCGACCACTGTTGAGAGCCCGGCTGTTGCACTCAGAGCTGGCGCCTCAGGCTGGCTCCCGTCCCCCTCCCCTAATCCTCTCCCGGGACACAGCCGCCATTCCCCAGGCCCTGGGAGAATGTGAAAGGGTTTTCAGTCGAGCAATTGATCTCTGGGGACAAATCCCATCACTTTGACTAGTGGCTCTGTAGACCTTAGCCAGTAGGACAGCACACAGTGACCTCCAGATCCCAGCCCACACACCCCAGCTCTGCTGGGAACCAGCTCAGGGACCTTGGGCAAATGGCCTTATCTTGTGGGTCCCAGTCTTCTTCATCTGAAAAATGAGAAAGATGTCCTTCTCACTTTAAAACTTCTTTCCTGCGCCTATGAAAAGGTTAACTAGCCCAGGTATGCTGGCCCCCACCCTTGGTTAAAGAAACCTTCCAAAAACGACAGATTGTACAGGAATTTTGGGCCAATCTTTTGCCCTTTGGTAAATGATTAACAATTTGTGGGTACTTGTCACTGGGGAAATGTTTGCAGGAAGCAGGCATGAGTGATGTGACTCTTTTCTACCCCAACAGGGCAAGGAGAGATTCAGAGGTGGGCAAGGAAACCCAGGGAGCCTTCCTGGAGGAGGTAGCATTTGAGACAATATGGGAAGATGCAGGGAGGTGAGGGAGTAGGACTGGGGATGGTTATCAATGCTTCTTTATGGAGAAGGTACTGGATGAATCCTTACTGTTTTCTCACTCCTGAGAGCACCACTGGGTTTTCCAGGTTTCATGTTTTCCCTTCTCAGCATCTCCCTGCTTCTCAGTGCTGCAAACCCACAGCGCGCTGGGGGGCAGTCTTTTTAGTGAAGGATCTTCCCTGGCTAAGAATGGGATCCCCACCCTTCCTCTCAGGCCCAGCCCTACACTTGGGGCAGGTCACTTCTGCCTTCTTTAGGCCAACTTTTCAGTGCAGAGGAAGTTGGAACTGATGGCTGGGCCAAGGTCTTTGGTTCCAGAAAGAACAGGCACCCTTGTCATTTCTTTCCATCCCGCTCCCCTCCCGTCTCTGCGGCAGCTGTAAGATCATCCCATCTGTTCGAGAAGGGCCTTCAAAGTCCTGTAATGGCAACTTTTCCCTCTCCTGTGAAACTTACCCTCCAGATACCATTCTTAGATACCTCTCTCCCGTCTTAGTTGAAAAGTCAAAGAAACCAAATAAAATATGAACTTCAGGCAAAAGCTTCCCCCAGTCCTACTACTGAAACTCATTCCTTTAAGTTGACCAACTTCATCCCCACGGTCTTCTCCTCAGCCTGTGATGCTCCGGGTCCTCTTTAAAGCCTCGCTCGCTCTCTTTCCTTCCACCCCTCCCAGTTTGCAGCCCTGAAGCCTGGCCGAGTCCAGTGACCACAGCACCCCGGCAGCCGTCCCTCTAGCTGTTGGGGTTGCTGGGGAAGCAGGGCAGGTGGGCTCCCCGTTTCTAACGCCTTTTCTGGGCCAGGAGACCTCCTCTCCCACCAGAGGTCAGCAGAGAGCTGAGCCGCTGACAGGAAGTAGGATCCCTTGGAATGCTCTAGATGAAGTGTAGGAAGCCCAAGAGAAAAAAGGCCCATTTTTTGAGGTATGGGGCTTGTATCTTACATCTCAGGTTGAGGTTTCATCCTGCCCTGGGACTTTGAGGAGTTAGCTTTAACACCAATCCTGCTATTCTGTGCTTTGGGGGGAACAGAGAGCTTCACTCTGTTCATTTGGGGGTACCCACCCCCCAGCACACACACCCCTTTTCTTTAGAGGGAATCACACCCCTTAGAACTCAAGGTCTCCCACTTGGGGCCAAACTGCCCACTTTTGCTTGCACGGGACTGTGAATCTACCCCATTCTTCCCCTGGCCCTTTCCCTTTTTCTTCTAGAAGTTGTATTTATTGTTTAAATGACGCTATAATAGTATAGGAAGTCCTCTATCCCACGCTGACACTGCCATGATTTTATTTCTCTTATCTCCTCTTTACCCAAATGGATGGATATTCCTAAGGCAGGCATTATATGGTGTGCAGACATTTCTGCACTGGCCCCTCCACACACGAGACTCCCTCCAGGTCTGCCGGCGTCCCCCGGTCCAGTCTGTGGCTGGCTCAGCCCTGTCACTGGGGTGGGAAGGGGCAGGGATTTGCATCTCTTTCCTTCTCTGAACTTTTGAAACCCCAGCATCCTTGTGAGCTACTAAGAAGTTACAAACCAACTCCCTCCCCTTAGCCGGGTCTTACTCGTCAAAAGAGAGAGAAGGTAGTGCAGAAAAAGGCGCATTTGTCTCCCAAGAGATGAATACGGAGACTAAGTATTCAGAAGGAAGGGAGGAAAGAGAGAGAAGCAGAGAGAAAGAAAGAGTGTCTTTGCTAAATTTAGCTCTAAGCAGGCGGGGTCCCTGCCCTCTAGGAACTTCTAGTCTGGAAGGCAGGATCGGGTTGCAAGCCATGGAAGCTGCAGCCCGCGGAGGCTGGAAGGCTGCCAGTGCCAGGCTGAGCGGCGGGCACAGCTGAGAGGCCAGGCTGAGCTTGGCCTGCAGGACTGCAGCCAGGGTGTCATCCCCCCACCCCTGCCCCGTGGGGTCCCTTGTTGGTTCCAGGAGCCCACTGAGGACAGAGCCTGGGAGGCTGGTTGTTTGCTAGGGAAGAGGCCCTGCCTCCCTTCACTGTTTGCTGAGCCCTGACCCTTGGCCTGTCTCCCACAGCTTCCATGAATGTTCCTCTCCTGATCCTAAAATGATCATTCCCTTTTGTGTTTTGTTTAAATTAGTAATAAGCCCCCTTCTTGCACAACCTGATTTCCCAAGTGTTTTCACATGCCTTACCCCACTTAGTAGTTTGGTTTGGTTTTAAGAACTTAGGCACACAGTGGACTTTTTGTCCTTAAAAAAAAAAAAAATCCAATCTTTCATGGTTTTTTTGATTCAATAATGACTTGAAAGAAAACACAGCAATCCTGAAGCTATGAGCAAACGCCTGTACACTGCGTGCACGGCTCCCCTGTGGGAAGCAGACAGGTTGATGGCCTCCAGAACTTGGCCCCAACCAGATCCAGGACATAGGCATTGTTTTCTTTTTTCTTTCCTTCCTTCCTCCCTTCCTTCCTTTCTTCCTTCCCCCCACTTTGGAAAAACAAGTTTTATTCTCCTGGGCATGTTCATTAGAGAGAGGAGACCATTCTACATTCTATTCAGTGAGGAAGGGAGGGGAAATAGGGAGGGAGATTCTGGGACAACATAGATTATTGCTGCAAGCTTGGGGGGGGGGGGGGGCGCTGAGAGTGAATATCGCACCCAGATGCAAATATCTCAGGCTGGAAAAAGCGTGAATAACACACCGGCCAGCCTTCAGTTTCCTGGCGTTGGTGGAGAAAATGTTCCATCAGCTGCCCTGTGTCCTGTGTTGATCTGTTAGCTCCAGTGAAAAAACAAAATCGAAGTCTCATCCTAATTTGTTGTGGTAGGACCCCTTTCTCCCAAGTGTTTGCCTTTTTTAAAAAAAATACAAACCCAAAGACAAAGCATGGCCCACAAAGGCAGAAGTGGTTTGCTAGGTTACTCATGCTTCCATTCGTTCTCAAGGTTTAGCGTCTCTCCTCCAGGAAAAGTTCACTTTCCCAAGCGTCCAGAGTTAGAAATGTGTTACTAATTGATTTGAGCTAAATTTGTAGTGCTCTGAGACTTAGCAGAATGGCTGATTAGGGGCCAGTGGAGTGAGAGGGGAATAATAGCTGTTCTAATAGTCAAGGAAAGGGACTCGCCACAAATAGGTTTATAAAACGGGCCTTCTGTGAGACTTAGGCATCTTTGAGGGGAAAGGGATTGTGGTGGTTCTTCCAAAAAAAAAAGAAAGTTTGTTGGGAAGTGTTTAATGGGGATTTAGCATAAAATGGCACACCTAATTGAAGAAAAACGTGCTTCCAAATGAAAACAGTTGTCACGAATTTTTCAAATGTTTGACCATTGGCAGATCCGAGGTTTACCTCATCTGTAGACATGTCCAACTTGGCCAAGTGCATGGGATCCTGCCCAGTCCTGGGTGCACATGCACCCACTTTCCCTTCCTGATAAGTTACTTCCTAATTTGGGGCTTGAAGGAGATGTGGAAGTAGCCTTGTTTCCTTTTTGCCTTTCTAGTAGCACCTCTTAGCTTGCAGCAGCGCTCCTGTGTTTGCGCAGCCTCCCAAGAGGATGAGATCCTGCGGGCTGGTGAGTCTGCCTCCACTGGGGCATTTTCATTGTTCATTCATTCATTCATTCATTCAATATGAGTGTACTGAGTGCCTAACAGGTGCCCTTTCCCTGGGTAGGACAAAGGGATAAGACATTGCTGCTGCCTCTGATGGTCTTGCAACCCACACAGTCCCAGGTAGTTCACAGCAGGGCAGTGGCCAAGGGCCAGGGCGTGGATGGAGCAGTAGGATGGAGAGATGGCCCAGGTGGACTTGAGTAGTCTTCCAGCACCTCCCCAGCCTAGCTGAGCAGCCAGCTCGGTGCCTGCAGGAAATTACTGCTGAGCCCCGCAAACCCCCACGCCCACGGGCCGACAGGGGCAGGCCCAGCCATGGGGACTTTGGGTCCCCAAGGCTGGGGACCTGCACAGGGCCGTCTGTGGGCCCAGGTGGGCCTTGATGACCAGGTGTCGGCGCTGCTGCCAACGGGGGACCCAAGGGGGGACCCAGGGGTGCACGGGGAACCTTTGGCCCCTCCCTCCCTGGGCTCCTCTGGAGTCAAACACCCTTCAGGGATCTTCTAGGACAGACAACTGTGAGGGGCGGGCCCTGCCGTCTTCAGGGCCTAGGATCTGTGCGCAGAGGGTGGGACGAGAGGGTTTCCAGTTGAAGCCAGAGGCGGAGACCACTGGGGCGCTTGGCTGGTCCGCGTCCCAGACCCCGACCTGCCCCCGGCTCAGCTCCCGCCCTTGTGCCGGCCCTGGAGCTCTGGCCTGTTCGTCAGCCCCTCTCGCAAGCAGAGATGCCGAGCGAGGCGGCGCGGTTAGTTCCGGCCGAGGCTGGGCTCCAGGGGCCCGGGCGAGCGCCTGCCGGGTCTGTGCTCCCCTGGGCGCGGGCGCAGCGCCCGCCAAGGCTGCGACCTTCACAGAGTTTGGGCAACGTGCGCGCGGACAGGGAGGTGGACACTTGTTTGTTTTAGATACAAGGCCGGGAGCCCTGCTGCCTGCGCGACGTGCGGAGGGACAGGGCTGGCACGTCTGGGCCGGTAGCTCCGGGCGGCTTAAGGCGCTGCCCCCCGCCCCCTCCCGACGCCCACGTGGGAGCCCGCGCCCCTTCCCCGCGCCCCTTCCCCGCGGGCCGCGCAGGGTGGCGGCGGGCGGGAGGCCGGCTGCGGGCCCCGGCCCCGGGCACAGTGCGGCGCCCACGACCCCCTGGAGACCTGGCCTCGCGCTCGCGCCCGAAAGGCCGCAAAGGCGCGTTTTGCGCCGTGCCTCCCGCTGCCGCAGCCTGTGTCGCTCAGCACAACCTGAAACCCCGGGTTTTCATGGCTGGAAAGATGTCATGCTTCCTCCTGTTGCAGGGCCTTTTATTGCCCCGAAATGTCCCATTCCAGTCACCTCTTGCCCTGAGTTTTTGTCTTCTTGACGCCGAAGCATCCCGTCCACCGGGTCAGAGGTCAGGCGCAGGGCGCCCGGCGCTTCGCCCGCGGGTGGCCAGCGGCCCAGCGAGCGAGGGGTCCGCGCGCCCGCCCCCGGGGACAGCGCGCAGGGTGCGCAGGGCGCGCAGGGTGCGCAGGGTCCCGCGGAGCCGGGGCCACCGCCGCGTCCGCCCGGCCTGGCCCACTCGCGCCGCCGTGAGAAGGGGGGGAGCGCGGCCGCGGGAGGCGAACAGCGGAGGGACTCGGCGTCCTGGAACAGCCCACCGCGCCCCCACCCATCCTTTCACCCCAGGCCCCAAACCGGGAGGCGGTCTCCACCTTCCTTTCTCCTCGGAGGAGCAGCGCGGACCCTCCGGCTGCAGCCCGCCCGGCTCTCCTCGGGGGGCTCCCCGAGGCGGGAGAGCCCCCCCCCCCCCCCCCCCCCCCCCCCCCCCCGCGCCGGTCACTTCCCTCGCGGGGGGCCGCCTGCGGGGCCGCGTGCAGTGCGCTCGGGCGCGCTCCCCTCCGCGCGCAGCCGCGACCCTTTGGTCCTGCGTTAGTCGCACGGCCCTGAGAATGTGCCTCCAGCGCGCACCCCGGGCCGAGGGCTTCAGGGGGAAACTAAACACTGACGTGACTTGGCTCGCGCGCCCCGAGGTCGGGCAGCGGCGGCCTGGCGGGATGTCAGGCCTGCGGGTCAGCCCCGCAAGGACACGCTTGCTTGCTCCCCGGCTGCGTCTCACCCCATTTGGAGATGTGCCGCTTTGCGCGTGTCTTCCGCCCAGGGTCCCTCTGTTCCTTCAGAAACTACAGTTGTTGCGGGTGTCTATTCTTTAGCCCTCCTACCCCCCCTTTTTTTACAACGTCCCCCTCTCTGCCGTCTGTACCCCAAGTACACCTCACAGATAGGTGGTTAAGCCAGCGCAAGGAAAAGACATTTACCACATTTTAACATGTGCAGGGTAAACAAAATACAAAGGTATTTTCTATCCAATATTAAAACATTAAGTGCTCTTGGGGATCACACGAGTCAACCATTTGTTTGGGTTTTTTCCTATTTTGCATTCAACTAACTCATGGCAGATCACCAAAATGATGCGTTAGAATCAGTACTGACTTCATTAATGAAAAACGGTTTAAGAAACTCGCTTTTACAGCAGAGGATGACTGAGTTACCCTGCTCCGGGGCACCCCCCTGAGGCAGGGCTAATACCATCATGACAGGAAGCTGAGGTCAGGTTTTTCTTGACCTTGGGATGCTTTTAATGGCTGTGGGTCAGGTCAGTGGAGTGTTCATCAAGCTTGCGGATTAGGTGCTTTGGGTCCCAACTAAGTTTTATACCTACTTCCTTGCACAGCTAGGCTTTTAGAAGCAGCTCCAGGGAGTCTAATTATTAAAAAGTCCTGGAATTCAGAAGGTAGAGATGATCACAGAATTAGGAGGTAAAAACCTAGCGGTGCTTGAAGGTGGTGGATACCTTCAGCATCGTCTTACTGGAACCAGTCTCCAAAGTGGGGGATCTGGCGGCCGCTGGGGCTGGTTCTCTATCCATCAGCCATTTGTCACCATCTTGCCAGAAGATAGGGACCCAGGGCCTTTACAAGCTGGCTGGTGGGATGGACCAAGGAAAGCTTGGTGTAGGACCCATCTTGGCTCCACCAAACAGCCCAGCCTCCTTGGGTCCCTCTGTAAGCCAGGACACCCTGTGGGCCCCAAGCAGTTTGCTTAGGCCAGTCTTTGACCTTTCAGCCTTGCCCTGTGACCAGCACGCTGCCGGTCACACCAGAACTCCCCAGGTTTGCTCTAGGGCCCCACTGGCCTTCCTTCACTGGCCCCTCAAACATCACCTGATGTCTCACGCTTGGTCGGGCCAGGGACTCAGTCTGACCTTCGCCCTGTGGCCCCATCCCCTAGGTGTTCCTGTCTTGTTTTTGTGAAGGTCTCCTTTCCTAGAGTTTTTAGTTCTTGGTATTAGGTCACTGCAACCTGGATAAAGTAGGTGTAATTACTATGTTACAGATTAGTCTTTGCGTTTCTAGTTTTCTGCCACTTCCTCTAATAAGACCAATTTTGGTGACACCTTTCCTAGAATTCTGGACTTGCTTTGATTACCAAAATCCTCCAAAAGTTGATCATAGGATAGACCTGTTCGTTTCAGAACCTGGAAGGGCTTGGTCCCGATCAGCTATCTCGGCTCCCACTTTCCCTCTCCCCTGCCTTCCCTGGTCTGTCTGGATTTTCTTGTTTTCTGTTCAGGCCTCCATTCTTGTTTTCTGCTCAGCAACCCCCCTCCAGGCTGCCACTGCCGTTTTTTTGTTGATGGCTGAGCACACATGGTCTTCTGTGTGGCAAAAGGCCCTTTCCTGGCTGGCTCCAGAGTCCCCACCAATTAGTCGGTGGGAAAGCTTGAGTTAGGCTTTGCGATTTCAGCCAAGCTGGGCATACATAAGGCACACCTGTCGCTTGAGCAGGTGTCCAGAATTCAGCCCCGAGGGTCACAGCTGTAGCATTATTTCAGCATGAGCAACTCAGTATTTCATGTTCCTTAGTAAAAGAAGTCATTCCGAGCTGCTGCTACTGTCCAGCTCTTACCCCAGGGAGGGTTTCATAGAAGGCAGAGGGGTGTCCTCCATCACTGGCTGGGTGAGCAGGAATAGCATGCCCTCCCCACCTTGTCTTTTTAAAGACCATTTCTTCCCTAATGGAGAGCACCGTCAGCCTTCGGGTGAGAAGTCAGACTTTCTTTTCATTTCGTGTATATTTTTATCTGCATACTCCAGTGCTGGCTGCTGCTGATCCGCAGCTTCTGTTTCTTTCCTGTTTTCATGCACTGAAAACTGGCCTGCCACCATCAGCAAGCCTTTTGTTGTTGTTGTTGGGGTTTTTCGTTGGGGTTGTTTTTTGGCAAATCTTAATTTACAATTAAGTTCCCGGGGGAAGGAAAGTTCCAGTCCCTAATCATATCTTCTCATTTTATGTAACGGCCCCCGAAGCAACACACCTTTTTAATTTGCCCTCCAGAGAGCCGAGGCCTTCTGTCACCTGGGCCTTAATAAGCGAGTCTGCCATCTGCAAGGGGTTCGAGGGTTGAGGTGTCCGCTCCTCAAAGAAGTGGGCTATATTTAGTGTTTAAAGCAAGCCTGCTTTGTGTTCTTTGTAAAGTTAGTGACATTCTTGCCATTTTTTTGAGTGTAATTAGCACAAAAGGAGCCGTAATCTGAGAAGGTAGCAGAGACTAAAGCAACGGAGATACAGGAATGTTCAAGAAAGTGGGCAGAGGCATTTTCCCAGCCCTGGGTGGGTGCAGAGGCCCAGGCGAAGCTGTGGGTAGGGCTGAAGCCTGTAGCTCATAAAAACATCTCCTTTCCCTCTGACCCCAGGCTGGCTGCAAATGCTTGGTGCTTTGGATGAATAAGTTTCTCCTCCTAACTCCCAGAGGTTGGCAAAGACCTCAGAGAGCCACAGTGCCATCTGGCCCTGCTGGTGTTGAGTGGGCTCCTCGCAGGCCAGGGAGCATGCTGTGGGTGTTGCCAAGCCCCCAAGAAAGTGCTGAGGGAGGGAGTGGGGGGTGCAGCCTCTGGGCTCCTCGGCAAACACTGCATTTTGACCAAATAGAGGCCAAATGGAAGTCCACCTGGGAGGAGAGGTGGGCTTGAGTGTAGGTGCCTGGAAAAGAGGAAGCCGCCCTCCTTGTCCTGGAGCCCTGCCTGTGTGCCCCTGGCTGTTCCCCCCAAGATAAAACCAGGGAGACTTCAGGGACACATTTTCTATTTCAATTTAAATGTGTGTGTGGGCAAAACACACACAGATGAAAAGGTACTTACGTTTCTAGATGAATTAAATGTGTGACTAATTGTCACATTAATTGCCTAATTCGGGGTTTACCAACAGCAGATGGAGAGGGGGTTTCAGCTGCAAAGGCAAATGGCACCACAGCCCCTTCACGGTCTCTGTTGTCCCAAACTGAGGCTGTAACTAACTGCCAGGCTGTTTGATCAGCCACTTTGGTTGGTAGGTAAATAAAGTAAAAACCCAAGAAGTAAAATTTGTATGTAGCCGTTGTTTCATTTGTATATATGTATACACAGAGCAGCTCTTAAGGAAAGGAAATTTATTACCTGATTAGGCCACAGTGTTTAACTCTCTGAACTCTTAACTTTATGGGGCTAAATTTGAAGAATTGACTACAATGAAAAAACTAAAATCTTTAAAGTAAGAGCAGTTACAGGGCTTCTTTTATCTAAGGGATCTTGCAGGACTTCGGCCGTCTCTCTATTGCGCCAACTTGCTTTCTGGTTTTTTCCTGTTGTTACTTGTTTAGTAAGATGTTGGATCAAAATGGGATATAAATAAGGCACCTTGTAAATAAAACGAGAAGTTATCTGGCCCAACCTATTTTTAACTGACCCTCCCTGCACATTCCCCATGCCCAAGGCCAAGCTATACGTTCTAAGCAACAGGTGTCTCATGAAGAAAAAAATTTCCCCCCAAGGGAAGTTAAAGACATGCTAGCTATAGTGTGGCAACACTTTCTCAATTTCCCCCTTCAATTAAGATCTCTAGTAAGTGGGTCCTTTGGTCTATGGTTGATGTCATTACCCCCTAATCCAAATTGTCACAAGCTAACGTTTGTGAGCTTCATATTATTTCGGTTTAAGTTTTAAAAGGAATAGAGTAATGCATGTGGTCATTTTTAAAATTGTTTCCCCCTTTTAAGGTAGAGGGTGGCTTTGTTAAAAGTTACTCTCACCCACTCTGGGGCTGGCTCCTGCGGGTGTTGTAAGAAGGGCACTAATGGCCTTGGGAACTGGGCATCCGTGGGGACCAGGAAGCTCCTCTTATAGATGGGGTGCACCTTTCAGGGTCAGGAAAGGTCAGTAAAGATGCACAAAGCCCAGCGGCCTTCATGTTCTGAGCTGTGGTTTTAAGTAGATGCCTCAGCAGCATCTCAAAGCCACTGGCTCAAGAAATCAGGTCCAAACACATCGTGGCCCCACACCCCATTTAAATTAGAGTACATTCTGGATTTTTAAAATTATTTTAAAACTAGTCGCTAGATACTAAATAAGGAAATTTCATATGGCCATGTAGTTAATTCCTTGGTTTTAAGTCTTCTGAAATGAAGTGTTGCTCACTTAAACATTGTGTTTAGTTTAGAATGCAAGCTTAGGGGTACTTGTGGTTGGAGTTAATAGCCTAGTGAATATGACAAGAAAAGAAGAGCCCTAGGCAATCACTACCGTAAAGTTGGAAGACCTTTATGGTCCTAAGGAATAGAGCCTTCTTAACCAAGGTTAACTGGGCCTAGGAAGAAGTTTTTGTTTGTTTTATCTTTTGGGGTTTTTTTTGGTTTAGTTTTGGGGGTTTTTTACAATATTTGCTTCTGTCATCTACAGCACAGGTTTCAAGTCACATTCATTTGCAAGCCACACTTGCAGTCATTCTAGTTAAATAGGAATGCAGAAAGTGCTTTAAAGACAAAAAGCACAGTGGAAGCACTAAATAATATTAAAACTTTACAGCTAAGGTTTCTGCTTCACTGGAAACCTATTTATTGTTTCCTATGCTATTAAAATACTATTGTGATAATATTTTTTCTGGGCTCTTACAAAGATCCAAACTAATGGAAAACCAAGAACACTCTTGTCCAAAAACTGAATTACATCATTAAGTGTAATATTTTCAAGATTCTAAGCCATGGCGAGTCTATTGCTTCTAAAATCAGACAAGGCATTCTCACTCAGACAGGAAGATGCAAAAGAGCCCAGGAACACATCCACCCATAAATATGAAGCTTCCAAGACCACAAAACCCAAACCCCGATGTGTGAATTCATCCATTGTTGTAAAATATGCAGTGTTGGAAAGGATTACTGCTAGGCTGTCCCTCTGTGCAGCATGTGACACCATCTGTTTGACCAGGTTGTATCATTCAGTGACCTAGTGTTTTAGGTTGGGGTGTGTTGTTATCCCAATTTGCTGGCTTTGGCATGAAGCAAGTCACCTGAGCCAGGGACCTGTGCCCTCCCTGGCCATTTCATACCCAGGACATTCTGGCCCTTTGCCCCTCTTTGGAGCCTGAAGTTTCCACCACTTCCATCTCCCCCTGAGCCAAATGAGAGGCCCCTTCCATTGCAAAGGTCTTTACCCTGGACTGTTCCAAGAATTATGCTAATGCATTGTTCTACTCTTAAAGCATAAACCAGGTACTTAAAATGGTAATGACCTAGTAAAATAAATTACTAATTCATATGAAAAGGTCACACATGATGGCCTTCAAATTGGAAAGACTTTAAAAAAAAAAAATTAAAACTTTTAAACCCTGGGTAGATCAAATGCAAGGCTGCAAACTGTACGAGGAGCGAGCTTACCATGCCACTTAAGTAAAATCTCATCTTTCCCTTTGTGTGGGGTGAAAACAGAAAGCCAAACAGACCACAAATGGGCTTGTGTTCCCGAACTCTTAGTATCACTTTGCTTACCTGTAAACCCTGGATCCCACCTGCTGTCATTTATTTACAAAGTTAATGCTTTATTTGTCCACCAGTGGTTGGTCATAACAAAGTATAGGTGAAACCTACATTTTAAGAAAAGGCTTTTTTCAAGGATGGCCTGCTAGGTTAGAAGTTGAAATGACTAAAGCGTGACCTTGCTTTATACGTTTCTAGGACAATAGTCCCGTCCCAATCGCGCTTTGCCTGGAATCTGTGTCATTATGTGACGTAGCACAGACTCACTGCTTTCAAAGTTTAGGTATGATACTCCTTGGGATTTCCAAATAAGGAGCCTGTCCATTACAGTCCTTGTGGTAATGTGTGGCTACTGACAGAAAAATGAAGGTTGTGTTGGTTACTATTTACCTTGTTCCTCTTAAATACAATGTATCTGTGCTTTGACACTTTAGAAGCAGGAAGGAAGATGCTTTTGAACAAATGGAGCATAACAAGAAATTCTGATCTCTTCCTCCTTTTTATAAGTCTTCACCCTTTTTTTTTTTTTTTTTTTTAAAGACAATCAATTAATGAAATTCAACCAGGAAGTTTTTATTTAGTATACAAAAATATAAAACTCAGATCCTGTCTTCAAGTAGTTTCTGAGCTAGATGAGTGTGAGTCTTGCTCTCAGAGTCACGTCGGTATTGATTGCGAGGCCCTCCTGCCACTTGGTTTCCCAGCACACTCGGGTTCAATATTTTTATCTGCTGTTGTTTATGTTCAAAGCATCACCTAGTCACCTAGAACAGTCGTGCCTTTGAGCTTTTTTTCAAAAGGAGGTGTATTTTTGTGTGGAAGAGAGGCCAAAATCCAAAGTGTGACAAAGTCCTGCTTAGTTTAGTTTGGGTGTGGGGGGAGGACAAGCACAGCTTTGCAACAGAGTTGGAAAAGTCGGAGGCGGCCTGGGGCAGAGCAAGGGCTGCCGGCTATGGGGTCTGTGGCCTGCAGCTTTTGCTTCCTGTTCTGAATCCCAAGTGTTCTTTGGTGACTTAGAATTGTTCTCTGTTGTCCATTCAGACCCAGAAAAAAGAAGCCTTGTCGAATGGCTAGAGCTGTACCTGGAAGAACCAAAAAAAATACAGTGTGACATCCTCATGTCACATCTTTTCTTACTTGGGGTTGAGCAGACAGGGACAAGGGGAGCATTTCAACAGTCTTGTTGAATGGTTAATAGTGTCTTTCTATTTTCAAAGAAAACTTAAAACTATTCACAACAGTTTGCTCCAAGGCCCCTGGAAGGTATCAAACAATCACCTGAGGCCCCTAGGTGTGTTAAGTGTACTTCCGTTTACAGGTGGGCTTCCCTCCTTTCTTTTTTCCCAAACACCCGAGGTTTTACTGACTTGAAGTTTAAAGCTGGGAGAGAGTTTATGACGACTTTGTCCATCTGAGTTCATTGGCAGGTAGGCCTGCTGGGCAGCAGAGGCAGTCATGCCATGTCTTAGCCTGATCACCTGGCTACTCCAGCTCACCTGGGCACAAGGTGGACCACCCGGACCAAATATTATTGAATGAATGAATTGTAGCTAAGCAGACACCGGAGTGGCGGCAAGTGACTCAGCCAAGGTCTCAGGAAAAGTGAGCAGCGCCCCGTGGTTAGAACCTGGCTCTCTGCTCTTGACCCAGTGCTCTCTGCCACACGCTAGCGAGAGGACAAGAGTGGGCTGGGGACACTTTTAGAGTTTTTAAACAACCTGCAAACAAATTCGTGTTCGATAAACTACTTTTCCCTCTGTTCCAGAGCTGCCCCGCGGCGCCCATGCCGGGCTGGAGAACCGGGCCGCCCGGGTCCGCCGCCTCTCCCGCCTGGGAAGACACCGGGTGCACCGAATCCGCGGCCTCCCTCGGCCCCGCCGCGTGGCTCGCGGCCGCGCCTGCAGCCCGCTGCCGGAGCGGGGCCCGGGCGGCGCCGCCGCACCCCGATGCGACCTGCCACCCCGCCCGGGCGTCGAGAGCGGCGGGCGGCCGACACCTACCCCGCGGGCGCGCGCGGCGGGGGGGTGCAGCCCCGCGTGCGCCGAGCGGGAAGCGGGAGGTGAGGAGGCGCGCCGCGGGGGTGAGCGCCGCCGTCGCACACTTTGCACGCCGCCCAGGGCTACACCACTCACCGAAAATTGGGAGGCAGGTCTGGGAGGCGGGGTCCGGCGCCCACCAACTTGGGCGCCCCCGCGCCCCCCGCTGCTGTGCCCCCCACGCCCGCTGCCCACTCCCGCGATGTCCCCACACCGGCTCGCACCCCCGGGGTGCTCGGCGGCCCGTTTGGGTCCGTCCTCGGCGGGCCGATTTTTCGGCTTCCCCTTCGGTTTATAGGGGCCGCCGCTGTGGGTCCGTCCTCTGAAGAGGCCGGGGCGTCATCGGGCTGGTGAGGAGCGCCGGTCGCCGGCCGGGACGCTCAGTCGCGTCGGCGCCGCGGAGCGGGCTGCGTCAGGTGGCCGGCCCTGGGCAGCGCCCGCTGGCTCCGGCTCCCGGTCGGGCTGCGGCGCCGCGGCGGGAGCGAACCCCTGTCCCGCGCGGGCGGCGGGCGGCACTGCCTTGCGTGTGAGTGCACTTCACTCACATGTAAGTCCGGGTGCCCCGTGGCTCCCCGCGAAGTGCGAGTGGCCCGGCGCGGGCAAGAGCCGCCGGGGCCGGGACAGGGTCGGGGCGCCCCGGCGCCGCCGCCCTGCCCTGCGCCTCCTGGGCACCCCCCAATTCTCTCTTTTCTCTTTTCTTCTCTCCATTGGCGCGCCCAAGAGCCAAGCCAAGGAGCGCCTGAGGGTAACAGCAAACTCGTGCCATCGCGCCTCTGCACTTTTCTTTTTTTGAGTTATTTGACATTTCTTGGTGCTTTTTGGTTTTTCGCTCTTGTTGGGTGCTTTTTGGTGTGTTCTCGCCCCTTTTTGTTCGCTCATCCTTTTTGGCGCTAACTCTTAGGCAACTAGCCCAGCAGCCCGAAGCCGGGCGGCCGCGCACCGGGCGTCGCAGCGGAGACCCCGACACGGGGCGCGCGGGGCTCGGCCGGGCCGAGGCGAGGGGCACGCGGGACGCCGGGCCGGGCGGGAGCCGGGCTCCCCGAGGGGCCGCGCGACCATGCTGAAGATGGCCCTGAAGATCAAAGCCCGGGCGCTGGACAGCCAGAGGAAGACGGCCGCGCTGGCGGCCGAGGTGGCTGCCGAAGCGGCGGCGGCTGCAGCGCTGGCCGAGCCCGGAGAGCCGCCCGCGCCGCCGAAGCGCGGGCACCCCAAGACGACCTCGAAGAACCCCAAGAACCCGCCGCGCGAGGTGCCCCCGGAGAAGTTCCTGACGGACAAGGAGCGGAGGAAGCTGGAGAAGAAGCTGCTGGAGCAGAGGCGGAAGGCGGAGCGGGAGAAGGAGAAGGAGAGGAAGAGGCTGGAGAAGATGCAGAGGAAGCAGGGGCAGGGCAAGGGGTCGGCCCGGGAGGCCGCCCGCGGCCCGGAGGGCGCCGCCACCGCCGCCGACGCGGGCGCCGCGGAGGGCGCCGGCGGGGCCGGCGAGGGCGCCGGCATCGGGGGCACGAGTAGGGCCTGGGCCGAGTGGGACTCGGACTCGGGCGACGAGGACGACGCCTACTACACGGTGCCCCGCGTGGGGGGCGTCGTGTGGCGGCCGGGGCCTCTGAAGGCGGGCGCGCTGAGCGCCCACCTGCCCCTCGTGGTCTTTCTGGTGTTCTCGGTGCGCAGCCCCTCGTGGGTGCTCAACTTCCTGCTGCAGAAGCGCACGGAGCAGGGCCGCGGCTGCGGCTTCGTGTTCGGGGCGACCTGCTGCTTCAGAATGTTCCTGGGCTGCGCCTTCTTCTCCTACTGGGGCGGCCGCGCCAAGCGCAGAGGCCGCGGGCGCCCCGGGGCCACGGGGGCCTTCGGCTCGGGCCGCGGCGCCCGCCGTCGGGGGCGCGCCGAGAGGCTCATCTAGCGCCCCCGCTCCCGCCCCCCACCAGACACCACCATCGCTGTGCAGTGTGGAGTTTTATTGAGTCTTTGTGCGTGTGTGTGAACACATTTTCCTTTTCGGTTGCTCTGTCCTTTGGTTCGTGCTCGCCTCGCTTTTTCCACACTCCCTGCTCTCTGGCTCTCTCTGTGACTCTCTCTCTTTTCGAAAATTTTCCGAAGTCCGGGCTCGGGCTCGCGCTCCCTCCCCTTCCGCCCACCCCGGCCCCTCGGCGGCGCCCACGGGAGGCGGGGGGCGGCGGCCTCGGGGGCCGCAGGGCTACGCGGCCCGGGGGGTGGAGCGTTGGCGTCGTGCGAGGGGTCGTCACTGGCTCGGAGCCGCCCCCTCTCCCCCCGCGGCCGGCCCGGCTGGGGCCCGAGCCAGGGGGGCGAGGGGGCGGCTCCCCGGCCTGTCCCCGTCCCGTCCCGGGCCGCGCGCGGGCGGCGAGACCCCCCTTCCCGGGCGCCCGGGGGGCGCCTCCCTCCGCCAGCTCCCGCCCTCCCGCCGCGGCCGCCGCGGCCGCTCCTCATCCCTCCTCCTCCTCCTTCCACCCCCCTCGCCGCCGCTGCCTCCTCCTCCCCCCGCTCCCCCCGCCCGCCGGGGCCCTTTTGGGTAGGGGCGGCGGGCCCGGGCCGAGGCAATAAGAGCGGCGGCGGCGGCAGCGGCGGCAGCAGCTCCCGCAGCTCCTGCTCTGGTCCGCCTCGGCCCGGAGCGGCCATCAGCCCCTTCGGCTTCGGCTCGAGGGGCGGGGAGCGGCTCGTTCCCCTCGGCCCGACCGACACCACCCTCCCCGCGCGGCTCGCAGTCCGCCCCGTGCGCTCCTCCCCGAGGAGCAGAGCCCGCGCCCGGCCCGCCCGCCCGGCGCTGCCCCGGCCCTCTCGGCCCACTTGAGGCCGCCCGCGCCCGACCCGCCGCCGCCGCCGCAGCCAGGCCGCGCCCCGCGCCCCGCCGCCGCCGCCATGGGCTGTCTCGGAAACAGTAAGACCGAGGACCAGCGCAACGAGGAGAAGGCGCAGCGCGAGGCCAACAAGAAGATCGAGAAGCAGCTGCAGAAGGACAAGCAGGTCTACCGGGCCACGCACCGCCTGCTGCTGCTGGGTAAGGGCGGGGCGGGGGGCGCCGGCCCCGGCCCGGCTCGGGGGCCCCTCGGGGCGCCCCGCAGGCCGCGCGCGCCGAGCCCGCCCCCCGCCCCGGGCGCGCGCTCCCGAGCCCGCTGCCGGCTCGCGGGCTCTGTCTCTGGGGGGGGGCGAGGCCGGAAGGGGGGCCCCGGGGCGCAGATTTGGCGGGGCTGGGGCTCAAAATGGGGCTGGGGGCCTTGGCGACGCAGGCAAGGGTCCCCCTCCCCTCGCCGGCTCTCCCCCCTGCTCTCTTTCTGTGCCCTCCCCCCTCGCTCTTTTCTCTCTCTTTCCGCGAGGCCTACGCGACGCCAGGGGCTCGGGTACTTGTTGGGGAGGGGGAGGAGAAGCCCCACCGGGCTCGGGAGACTGCGACAAAAAGAGGGTTTCGGGGACAGGAAATGGGGTGGCGGGCAGAGGGAGGGGGGACCCGCCTCCGTGGGGTGTGTGATTTGTTCGGAGAGGGAAAGGGAGAAAGAAAGAGGGGCCAGGAGGGGAGGGGGTGACGTGGGGAGGGGGGCGCCGCGGCGGCGAAGGGGGGCCTCGCCAAGGGGAGGCTTTGGCGGGGGAAGCGGCCGGGGGGGCGGGTGACATCAGCCCCTCGGAAGAGTCCGGAGTGGTAAAGGTGGTGCAGTGAGGGGGAGGGGGCACGGCGAGTCGTGGCGCCGGAGTGGGGGCTGGGGGAGGAGGGAGCGCGGCCGCCGCTGGGCGCGACTCGGTGCGTTCGGGGCCGGACACATTGTGCGCGCGGAGCAGACGTGTCCCGGGCCGGGCGGCTGGGGAGGGAAGGGAAGGCGAACCAAATAAAACGAGACAAAAAGAAAAAAAAAATGGAGTTAGTACGCTAAGTGCCCAGTGAAGCCAAATGACACGTCATTTTTACAGTATGACCTTTTTTCCCCTTCCAGACATGCAGGCTTTTTGAAAAGCAAAGAAGAGCATTAATTGTAGCGGCCGCCCCTACCCCTCGCAGCAGCCCCCCCAGTAAACCATTCACACACATTTCCCTGTTAGTCGGCCGCCTTGACAGTGCTTTGTGAAAAAAAAAGGGGGGGGAGACATTCACAAATCAGAACTGGAAAATGACATTTGTCTGTAAATGGCTTCTTGGTCTGGAAATGGCGTTTTTTGCCCTTTTCAAGGTGGGGGGGGAGGGGGTCGAGTGCGCTCTAAGGAGACGACTTTTTTTTCCAGGTGGAAGGAGATGAAAAGACGTTAATTAGTTGTTTGTCAAGTGACTTTTGATTGCGGTTTTTACTCTGGTCAAAAAAAAAGGGCGGGTGGAATTTAGGGAGATGACCTTTCCTCCTTTTTACTTAAAGGTGCTGCTTGGGGGCGCGGGGGGGGGGGGGCGGTTAAAAGAAAATAAAAGAAATTGTTGAAATGACCAAAAGCATTACACAAGCATTCATTAGTATGGAAGTTATCCACTTCCTCAGTAATTTGGCTGAGTTAATTGGTGAATTTGCTAGGTTAAGACCTAGTTCGTGGTCACACTTCAACAAAACAGCTTAGTTATAAAGAATAAAGTGTAAAGGCTGCGTTTCTTTGTGGTGTTTGCTTGTTTGGATGGGTTATGTCTTTGTTCTGGGTCCAGGTTTATATAAAGCAGAAAATTATTAAGTGAAAATAAGGCTCTTTGGTGTTTATGCATTTGCAGTTTCAGTAATTAAACAATAAATAAGTTGAGGTCTTATCTAACACTTTTAAAGGTAGAATTATACCATGTGAATAATAATATGCATATAATTTGATTTCAAAGTATAAGCCTGGAAAAGTCTAGAATCTTTTTCTTGGAATGCTATCTTGTTAGCTGAATACTAATTTGAAACAAGTGTGATGCTAATCGTACCTTAAATTTCTAACACCTTTGTGCAGTAATCACCAAGTCTGCACTTAATTTGAGACTGTTATTTTGAACACACCTTGCATCACTCTGGGCTAACCTTCCCCAGGTGTCCTAGTGTATGTGGCTACATTTTATCACAATTTATTGATAGCCTCTGGCACAGGTATCTGCAGCTCAAGCCAGTGCGACACATTTTACATTTTGAAACAGTGATTCTCACCGAATAATCTCCCCCCCCCACAAAAAAGAGGAAGCAAGCCCCAAATCCACTGGTTTTAATCCATCTTAATAGCATAAAATTGAGTGAATTACAGTACCACAAAAGATCTTGCAGTAATTTTTCAGCCCAATTCTCTAATTTCACATATGCGGAAACTGAGGCACAGTTCTGTTTGTGCTTCTAAAAGAGGTATTACGCATCCTAACGCCTCTGAAATAAGAATATTGGAGATTCTGATTAATTTTATGTTTTCTCTTCATGGAACCTCCTAATAGTGCCTTTAATATTTTAATTTATGAAAGTGAGGCTCATTAAGATAGAGTGTTTGCTTTGAAATCAATGTTTCTGTGGAAACAAATTTTAACTTTTACAGGTATTGATTACAGCCTTGTGAAAAGGCAAGAGAAGGAGGAATGCTTTGCTCTCTGGGAAGTAAAACAATTAAGAAAATTAAAAGGGGGGGGGGTAAAAAACCAAACTGAGGTTTGTGTGGGAGGTGAGCAAAAAATGGTTCATACAATTATTTGTGGGAGAGCTTGCATTTACAAAAAAGAAAATGAAAAAACAACAGCAATCCTCCTTCTAGCTTGGAAATGGGGTTTTTCACCATTATTTCTTCAAATATAAGGTGATTTAAAATGGAGGCATGCGTCCCTTCTTACTTTTAGTTGGGAAGGGCATGACATCTTTGAAAATGCAGTGGTTTCCAGGTATATTTTTCCTTATGATTAAAGTCTGGTCCTTTTTAACTCTTACAGTTGCTGCATGTTAATGTGGTTCTCAAACACTACATTTGATATTAAAATGTGTTTTTCCAAGAGATGACAAAATTGGTGGTCTTCTACCCCACTCCCGCATGACATGGTTGTTGAATCCAGAGAGAATTTTCGGGGAAAGGAGGGTGGGGGTAATTGGGTAAAATGCCATGCTGCGGTTTGAGGGGCTGACTTCAGTAGCCCCGGGGGAGAGAAACCTGCCCAGAGAGGAGCTGCATTGGGACAATGTTTGGGAGGCAAGTGCTGCGTCAGAACGTGATCTGCAGACTGCAGTGTATGGGCATTGTTGGTGGATCCTGGGTATTTTAACCATGAAACATCTGACAAACAATGAATTATGTGGCTCTATACATTCATGCGTGCAATGTACCAGTGAATTCTCAGTTTGAACTTCAATTTTCTCGCCCCCCCCGCCCGCCAAAAAAAAAGACAAAATTGAGTCATTTCTTCTTCTCCCTCTTTGCTTCCCCACCCTGCAAATTTTAAAACAGCCAAAACCAAAACAAAACCTGAAACAGCAAAATGTTTAATTCTTGTTTGTTGTTCTAATGGTGAAATACTGCAGGGACACAGAATCGGACTTTTATTTCATTTCTGATGCGTCGAAATGTCAATGCAAATTGCAAGTCTGTTGTATTTTGTTTGTTTCTCTTGCGTGTTGCTTCTATGGAAAAAACAGCAGTCCTCCGCTGCCCAAAGTGTGTAAAATGCCTCCTTCATAACCTGAGACTTACTTTCATTTTCTAGGTGCTGGAGAGTCTGGTAAAAGCACCATTGTGAAGCAGATGAGGATCCTGCATGTTAATGGGTTTAATGGAGAGTAAGTGTCAAAGCTGCGCCAGGGACAGGAGCACACTTGATACTAACCTTTAGGGAGTTTAGGGAGCTTGGGGGGCTGGGCAGCCAATTTTTACTTAATTTTTCAGTCTGCATATTAGAAAATCTGGGGAGAATTCTTCAGGGATTTCCCCCCTCCCTCCTTTTAATAGTTGGTGCAGCAACAAATAGTAATAACATTAAAGCACCCGTGTCCTTGAGAAGAAAACATCTCCCCTTCCCCGGGAAAAGGGCGCCTGGTTGGCCCCAGGGGACAGGTCTGTCTCAGGCTTTGGTGCAGTGGGTCCCCAACATGGCTGACAAGGGCGGTGGCCACCCCCTTAGTCATGCGACACTGACCACTGAGAAACCCCCCCCCCCCCCAGCAGATTACAGCGCAATGCACCAAGACAGGATGTTTTAAACTATTAGGGAAACATTCTTTCAATAATATTATCTCACAAAACAAAGTTGGAAGAGGCAGCCCTTGTTAATAATTATTCATAACCCTCCCCCCCCAGTCTTGGAATTAATATTACGGGCAAATCATTGTTTCCCTTTTTAAAAATCTATAGTCATGCCTGAAGAAACAGAAAGGGGACATTTAAATGGTGGAAAGGCTAGGAGTTAGGTCCCTCTGGCAGGATCAAGGGGCACTTTTGCCTTTGAAACGTCCTTCCAGGCATCTTGGTGTGGGACAGTGTGAGGATACCTCAAGAATGAAGGTGAAAAGCATGCGCATATGTGAGGGATGGAAAAGACAGGGTCGCGCTGGCCATGCGGGGGACAGACCGAGGGAGTTTGCCCCCCCCCCCCCCCCCAAGACCCCAGCTAAGTTGACCAGCCTTGTTTTCCTGGTGTTGAGGGACTGTTCACCATTACTAGCTGGTTAGCAGTTCCAGTCCCCCTCCTAAACCTGGGTTCTAGTGAAAGATTACTCCGTTGCATTCCCTTTAGTTTCGGAAGGGGAGACTGAGTCATGGTGGCGTAGTTTAATTCAGTTACACACCAATACCCCCCCACCCCCCGCCATAAAAAACCCATAAACAGCCCTACTGTCGCCCGAGTACCCGGGAAACAAACAATGAACTTTATCACCTTTCAGAGGTTAAAGAGCTGCACTGAAGGCAGTTCTTTATGGAAAATTCTAGAATTCTTAGATCAAACAATGGGGGGGGGGTAAGAAAAGGATGACATCATACGAATGGACATTTTAGTTTAGGTGCTTTTTAGGCTTGAACCGTGAATTTAAGAAGGATGGGCTATTTCACCAACTTTATAACTGACTCCCCATGAGTTGTCAATACGCCCATACATGCGGTAATTAAACAAGTCACCCCCGCAGAAACCAGTTCTGAAATTTCTAATTCCATACACACCCTTCAGTAAAGTCCTGCCACCAGAGACGGCCACCGGTCAATAAACAGAAACTGGAGACTGACTTCCAGCTATATGAATTTGTCACTTAAAGAAAACCTCTTGCATAACTTTCCCCCTGCAACTTAACGGGGAGCGCTGCTTCACGAGGCTAGTTAACCAAAACGAACCCGACCCTGGACCCTCTAGATAAATATTTTGGTTGAAACTGGACATGGCTAGCATTTTTAAAGGATGCAGCAGCCACTGTTTACCTTAGTTCGAGTCCGATGGAAAATAGGACATCCTTAAAATAATTAACTTCAAAGTTTTATTACTTATTACCCTAATTTTTTTAAAAAAAATTTTTAGAGAAAGGATTCTCCTCCCTAAGTGGGCCAGTCTGTAATGCAGACCAGGCATTTAAACCAGAACTTCTCTTTTCTTTTTTTTAAAAAAGAGGAAGCGAGGTTCCCAGTTTGCCTGCTTTGTGGAGGAAGCCATAGGTAATCTCCAAGGATGTTAAATTTAGCCTGCGAAAGAGACATACAGGGAATTCTTAGTGTGAGTCTAGAAATTTTATTTTTATCTTGTCCAAGGAGCCTTCTTTTTTCTTTTTCCTCACTGTGGTATTGCAACAAAAACAGTTTCCTCCTTGACCAGGAATTCCCTGTAGAACTGGGACGTCGGGTGTGGGGTCTTTCCCTCCCGTAAATGTCGCTTTGTCAGTGCTGGGCTGAGCTGTTCCACTTGCCTTAACTACTGCAGACTGCGTGCCGGTTACCTGTGTAGAGTAACTTGTAATTCTAATCTGACTTTCAGAAATAGAGGTCAAATTCGGATTTTCCTAACGCACAGCTAACTCTTCCTTACATTGAGTGCCAGAAAAAACAGCACCATTAACACCGGCTGAGCTAATGAGCTAATCGATGATAAAACCACAGATGGCTTAGCCAGGCTCCCCCTCCGACTTTCTGGGTGGGGTGCCCACCGGTCATGAAGACTGGATTTTGAGAGGTGTTTTTTTTTTTTGTTTGGTTCTCGAAGTCCAGGTATGGTTTTAACTGATGACAATTTATGGGAAACAATTACTCATAAATAAAAACATTTTATAGGTAGTTTCAGACTGCAGGAAGAGAAGTCTTAGTGTTGCAGCAGATGTCATGGGCAGCAGTTAGCGTGTCCATGCTTCTTGTTCAGGTACAACACTGAGGATTGAGGTCTGGGAGCACGAGGACCTCCATAGGTGCTACCGTGTTCTCCAAAGAACAGATAAATCACTGCCTGGCTCCCTGGTGCATGTACATTTAGTGAAAGCACAAGAAAATAATTATCAGTCCCTTCTGTCCCCAACCAGAGTCTCCAGAGGGCTCTGTTAATACTGCAGCCAAGGTGTGGAATTCTCCCCTCCATGGCGCACAGCCCCAGGAGACCTTCCAAGTTCGCCAAAAAGGCAGCGACCTACGGATTAATGGGGTGGTGGCCCTTGGCTGAGGAATGGAGAGAGGCTGGGTGGGGATTTTGTGGAATTGCGGTGCCTTGCAGATTAGGTGAGCTTTCAATCTCTCTTTAAAAGGGGCGGCGAAGAGGACCCGCAGGCTGCCAGGAGCAACAGCGATGGGTAGGCACATTCAAAACAGAAAAACTTTTAACAGACAGACATGAAGATCATACTGGGAAACTGAGGGCAGAGCCCCGGGAAGAAAGCAAAAATTATTTAAGGGCCATCATCCATCTTGGTATACATTTGCAAACAACACAAACAGCTTCATACATCTCACAGCACGTGAACTGCAAAACAGTTTCTGTTGTTTTTTTGGCCATCCATAAAGTGTAATTAGATCCAGCTGGGGGAGCACTGTAGATTCCAGCTTTAGACGATAGTTTAGGATTTCCAGAACTGCGCTTTTTCCTTACGGTTCCTGTCCAGTCCAGTCCCCCATGCCACCCACCCCCAGCTCTCCATTTGAATCTGCTACTTGTTTTTAAAACTGTCTAATAAATCCCATCACCCAGTGGTTGGTCTGACTTTAAAATTTCAGGCCTCTGAGAAAAATTTTCTGTTTAAATACGTGGTGCCGCACTGTCCTTGAATGGGGACAAAACTCAGCACCTGGGGGGGGTAAGTTATTGTGACGAATGATCTCGAAAAGCCTCTGGTCTGTTAAAAGTTATCAAATTAATTTAATCCGAGGCCCTGTACGTCAGCTAGTGGACAGCACAGGAAATGAGCGATGGCATCCATCTTTTTTCCATTCATTATTGGATTATTTTTTCTTCACTTCCTGCAGCCCCACTGCCATCACACGCCAGCACACATGCATGCATGCCAGGTAACCCGCTCGAGCTGTGCCTGCACATTCAGCATGCTGTCATCGGGCAGCTTTCTCCTGACACCACGCAGGGCCATTGAGGAGCGAGGGCATCTCAAGCAGCTGCTGTGGCCGGGAGGGGCGGGGCAAAGGAGATTGGGGCTGGGACAAAGTGACTGACACATGTTTGTTCATCTGTTTTTTTTAGAATATATTACCCCTAGATGATGGCTACGGTTTCTCTTCATCCCTTCTTCCCGGCTATGCCCCTCACCCTTGCATGCTGGAATTGGCCCATCTTAGGAACTTCTAATAAGAATACTATTCTGTTGTGGGGGGAGGGGGATGGGCCCTACCACCTAACCTCTGAAGATAAAAAAACAAAAAACAAAAAAATTTAAAAATGCCAAAAACAAAAAAGGGGGGGATAAAATCCTTAATTGTTCAAAATGTAGTAGTGACATCCAAAATAGGCATCTACAGAACAAGTGACTGTCAGTTTACTGTACCAAAAGTTGGTGTTTGAGTAGTGACAAGTCCTTACTGAACAACTGTGTGTGAGATGCTAGCCTGACCTTACCCTACTAATCCTGCCTGCTCTTCTCTCTGACTGTTCTGCAGTAAATACAATATTAACATACGTGATAAATAAAACTTCTCTGCATGTCTCAGCAGTCCCTGTCTGTCTTCTGTCTTTCTTCTTATGTCTGTCTTTCCCTATAAAAGCACAAAAATAGAGAACCCCAACCACTTAAGCCTGGGGAGGGTGGTGAAGGGGGGAGCTCTTAGGATTCGAACCAAGCTTCTGCTTTATGCATAGAGGTGGAGGGAGGGGGAGCTACAATGTCCTAAAAGTACTTCCAGCCCCAATTTTGTAGTCTGTCAGAAATTGATAAATACTTTGGCCTTAGAGACACCTGAGGAACTTCTCTCTCAATCTTACAATGAACGTTCATTAAGCAATAGTAAGGGTGATGATGAAACCTGCCAGCCTCCGGTGTAATATCTCCATCTACATAGTAATTGCTTCAATGGCAGCATTTTATGTTGGAGTATTACACACCCGAATTAGATCGGATTCCTATTTTAGCGGTTTTATACTTGATGTACTCCCACATCTACTCACATACGTAGATGAATGCTGAACACGTTCTCAAAATATCCGTATTTAAGACGGGAACTTTTCCAATCATCATACTACTACTTAGACCCAAAGATTGAGCTGAATGAGAGAACCTGTCTCTGGAGAGCACTGTCTTGGGCTGTGTGTGCATTTGGGTACTTAGTCCCCAAACAGTTCATTTTAATTATTGTGGACCTTAAAACCAAAGAAAGGTTCTCGGCTCTTGTTACCATGGAAATGAGACCTGTTTTTAATGAACAGGAGTGGAATTGCCCTGTGGGGTCTTAGATGAGCTTGAATCCCTAAGTAAATACGAGGGGCAATTAAACACGCACATCCTGTAAAAATTCTTATGTCAGCATAACTGATGTCAGACCATAGCCCCGAGTCTGGACACCCTGATTGCAAGAAGGAGCTTCAAGTTGCATAAACGCAGGAGCAGCACAGAGGACTCGGGACTCCCAGTCCCTTCAGTGCAGGGTGGGGACCTTAGGAGTCCGGGGGGGGGGGGGGAGTGGCAGACTTAAGTTCCTTAAGTTGGTGGCCTGGGCCCCCCCCCAGGTGCGCATGCTGCCCCTCCCCTCATCACATCTAGAGTTCCCCAGAGTGCAGCACTCTTGTTCAAATAGCCCTGAGGGGATCCATGGTCCCATTTGTCCTGCCCCACTCCCAAACCAACCCCTCACTGGTTGAGAGCAGCCCTGATAAGGGAGCAGGGTCTCTCAAGGCCGGCGCTGAACAGAAAAAGGGTTGATTCTGGAAAGGGCTCTTTGAGAAGATGAGGGCCCACCCCTCAAATATGCAAATACTCAGGAAATATAATTAGATCAGGAAAGACCAGGTTCTTGGGGGGGGGGGGCAGGCTGTTTGCAGGCAAGCATGTGGCCCCATCAGCTCCCTGGCCCAAGGTCCCCGCTCCCTGCTCCCCCAGACTCCCTCCCTCCTCCCTGCAGCACTAACACTCAGGGCAGCCTGTGGCTCCTATTAACCCCTTTGCATTTTCTCTGTATTAATGTTCTGTCTTCTGAGGGGTCTTTACCTCCATCCCCTCACTCTGGTAAAGCATCTAGGTGAAGCCTTCAAAGATGGGGAATCTCAAGAGATTATTTTAAAAATTACAGCAAAGATGAGCTCTGTCCCTTCTTCAGTGACTCAGACTTTCCCTCTGGGCCTCAGTTTCCTCCTTAGTCATGTCCCAGGGCCTAATACACAGCAGGTGTGTTTCTGTTCCATAAGCCCAGAGGCAGGGTTGGGGCAATGGACATAGCATGATTTATGCCCCAAGCTAGGGGTCCTTTACCCTAAAATCACAAACTCCCTGGTCGAAAAGACACAGCATTTCAATTGATGCAAATGGGGGTACAGACATTGTGGGGGGGGGAGGGGACCCAGAAGCCCAAGGGTGTGGCCTTTACCAGTCACTGATGGTGGGTCATTCCACACAGGCCACTCTGTAGTTCCAAGTTAAAAGTATTTTAGCCCAGCTGGGTGTGGCTCAGTGGTTGAGCATTGACCTAGGATCCAGGAGATAGCAGTTCAGTTCCCTGTCAGGGCACATACCTGGGCTGCAGGCTCCATCCCCAGTCAGGGGCGCGCAGGAGGCAGCTAATCAATGACTTATCATTGATGTTTCTATCTCCCTCTCCCTCTCTGAAATCAATAAAGATATATTTAAAATACATGTATTTTTTAAAGCAACAAAACCTCCAACCTCTACTTAAAGAGGAGGACGCTGCCCCCACCCCCAATACAAAAGTCTCAGGTCTTAAAAGACTTCCGAGGGCAAAATCTCATTTCTGTCCATGCTGAAGGGTCGGTGTGTGCTGATGTCATCAACTAGAAACGTCCATTGCTGCTGGCTGCAGTGACAGACACACAATGACTTCTTAAGTAAACAAGCAAATAACCAGGGCTGCAGGCCCTGAGATCTAATTAACACACCACGTCACTCAGCCCTCTAATCCAGGGGCCCAGTCGGCCCCAGGCGGAGCCATGACACCCTCCTGGGCCTCACAGTGACATCACCCACCCCCAGCAGAGCCGCTGGTAACACCGAGGACGTGTTAGTGTGCAATGGGGGCTTCAAGCACCTGGGCCCGCAAGCGAGGGAGCGACGGACAGGGTCCAACCTCTGGTACAGTAGGCCTTGGTCACACTCGGGATGCCAATTTGCTGATCGGCCGCCATCAGGCGTGCCCTCCGGCCAGAACTAGGAGGTGGTCATTTAAGACCACCCTCATTCGGGACCCTCCAATCACTCCTTCAAGAACAGAATACTATGCTTAGTTGGAATGTCTTGACTAAAGCCACCCTGTTGGGCAACATGATGCCATATGATTTTCTTTTCTTTTCAATCCCACTGTAGTGAGAAGGCCACCAAAGTGCAGGACATCAAAAACAACCTGAAGGAGGCCATTGAAGTACGTGCTCAGGTTCTCTCTCGTTCTGTTAGCCCCCCCAGGCAGTGCTGCCCCCTGACCGCTTGCTCAATCCCTTTCAGACCATCGTGGCCGCCATGAGCAACCTGGTGCCGCCCGTGGAGCTGGCCAACCCCGAGAACCAGTTCCGCGTGGACTACATTCTGAGCGTGATGAACGTGCCGGACTTTGATTTCCCTCCCGTAAGCGGCGCCCGCGCGCAGCCCGCCCCGCGCCGCGGCTGCGTCACGGGCTCACCTGCGTCCGGGCCACGCCTGTGTCTGGCAAAGCACATCCCCGTGATGCTTAGGAGAAAGTTAATTCCATGAGGGTTCTTAATGTTTAAAACCCCCCAGGAACTAATAATTACTAGGGCATGGCTCAAGATGTATGAGCAAAATTGTCGCCCCTTGTAAATCTTGTACAAGTACACGTCACATTTTAATAATACAGACCACACTTGATAGATGGTAGATTTTTATGAGAGAAAGCCATGAGTTATGGC
Source organism: Miniopterus natalensis (assembly GCF_054644295.1). Classification (NCBI taxonomy): domain Eukaryota; kingdom Metazoa; phylum Chordata; class Mammalia; order Chiroptera; family Miniopteridae; genus Miniopterus; species Miniopterus natalensis. The sequence continues at coordinate 80,701,062 of NC_142087.1, forward strand.
ACCCTTACTATTCCCTTTTTACGCATCTTGTGACAAACGAGAGTATGTTAACATGGCACACAAGCTCCTATGTCCAGTTAATTGAGTGCACCCTAAAACCCCTAGGAATGCAGCACCAGCTCCGAGCTCTATGCGTGGGGTGCCCTCATTTGGAAGTGGCCCCTAGACTCCCCCTGGGTGCAGGCCCCGCCTCTAACGCCTCTCTCGGCCCCCCCGCAGGAATTCTACGAGCACGCCAAGGCTCTGTGGGAGGACGAGGGAGTCCGAGCCTGCTACGAGCGCTCCAACGAGTACCAGCTGATTGACTGTGCCCAGTAGTAAGTGGCCTCCCCTCATCATGGGACACGCGCCCTCAAGGAGGGAATGGTCACTACCCAGACCGAGGCGTTTGCAAATGAGTCCTCACGGGCGAGGGTGGCAGCCAGTTACCCCACCTGCGCTCTGAGCAGTTTCCTCATTCACTTGCTTTTCAAAGCCCTTAAATTGCACTTTTTAGTGTAGTGACATTATTTTATATAAACAATGCCTGTTAGCGAAAATGATAATTACTAGCAATAAGGCGATATTCATAATTAATTAGCTTGAAGTAATTGATTGAATTGACCGCCAGGCATTTAGGGAGACAGGGCAGCTCTCACACTTTGGGTAATGCAAAAATATTTTATTTTATTACTGTAATTTAACAACATGACAGAAAGCTGCCTCTCCCCTCCCTGGTAGCTAATAATTGCTTTGCTATTGCAAAGAGTTTAACAGACAAGCAACTTTGTATATTTTCACAAGGGACAGAAAAACAATCCCATCTTGGCCAGTCTCTGCGACCCCCCACCCCACCCCCAACCCCTTCTTCAACAAAGTCCCTGATTTTCTCAAAAGTTTGAACTAAAAGCTGGAAGTGCTAATTATAGTAACGCAAAACAAATGGAAATCCTGGAATTGTTTGCGTTTGTGTCCTGGATCCAAGTCAGAGGACAGGTACAGGATTCGGAGGCCCGGGAGTGCCCCGGGGGAGGGCGGGGCAGTTTCATTAATAGCAGTTTAGGCTGATTTGGTGTTTTGGTTTTTTTTAAATCTTCCACCATCTGAAAGTTTTTCTTTTTAATGCAACATTAAATTACTCCTGCAGCTTCATCTGAAAGTGGCAGCATCCCCACAGTTTATGGAAAGTTTTAAGAAACTCGGGGAAAAAAAGACATGGCTTGTAAAATGTCTTCCCTGGCCAGAGGATTTCCAGGCCCTGCTGGCACTGACCAGCCTGCTTCTGGCTTCACTGCCTTTATGTTAAAGTTGAGATACTGGTACCTTGCCCATTTCTTAAGCTGCCTATTTTTATTTGTTGAGCTGGGGTTTGGCTGGCCCTGCTCCAGCTGTCTCTCTCACCAGATTTGGTGCTGATGAGCTATTTATAGAACTGTGGTTCTGTTGCCATGGCAACTCGCTGGAGGCCAGGGCGGCTGGGGAGCTATTTCTGGACTGGTGCTGTAATGTAAGACTGATTGGGCAAGTTAGTGTATCCTCCGAGCCAGACTAACTCTAAACTGGTAAAAAGGAAGGGGGAAAAAAACTAACAGAACTTCTTTAAATAGACTTTTCCCCTTTTGGGACTTTTTTTTCAGAGTAGCCCACTTAAAGCAATTTTAACCCCTCACCCCCCCCCCCCAGAAAAGCTGGGTTTAACATTAATTTTCTATATTAATCAAATTAATCCAGTCTTTTCAAAAGTTATTTTTCCCAATGGTGTTTCTAGTAAGCAACATAAAAGCAAAAAGTCAAGCTATAGAGAGAGGAGGTGGAAAACTTTTCCATGTATAGCTTTCGGCTCATTAATGAGTGTCCCTGGGACCCCAACCCCCCCTCCCCCCACGCTTGCTCCCTGCCACATCAAGACCCATATGCTGGGTTGCCCTGGGGTTTTTTAAAATTACGAATTTCATATCTGGACTGTTCTATTTCATGGATCAAATATGCCGGAAGGGAACACTGTGTTTGTTTCCTGTTCAGTGTGGTCAGGGAAAAAAAAGGCCCCTGTGTGTCAACCTCTTTTGTTCTCTTTAATGAGCGAGGTTCTTAAAAGGTGGAAGGAGGGAATACCCCTTCTGAGTAACTCCAACATCGAATTTTCATTAGTCCCCTGGGGGGATCCAAATTGAGACACGAAAGTATATGATTTTCAAGCTATCTGCCAGTTTAGTCAAAGCCAAACAATTTCATATTTAAATTTTTTTTTATCTTAAATTCTGTTTGCTCTAACTGCTTTAAGGCATAAACTTTGAATCACAAATGTAACCAACACAAGCAGCATTCCTATTGACTTAACTGTGGGGTGACCATTTCTATTAGCTTGACTTGGTAGAGAGGCTGGAATATTGCGCAAATCGGCACACCCCTTCACACCCGTGTGTCTTTCTTTCCCTCCCAGCTTCCTGGACAAGATTGATGTCATCAAGCAGGATGACTATGTCCCCAGCGATCAGGTATGCAAAAGTTCTCAAGCTTGTCAAGAGTTTTGCTCTAGATTGGCGATTTTTAACATTTTGGTAAGATCCACTGACCTTGATTATGTTCTAGGACCTGCTTCGCTGCCGTGTCCTGACTTCTGGAATCTTTGAGACCAAGTTCCAGGTGGACAAAGTCAACTTCCAGTAAGTGAATGGTTCCCTTTCTAAGAAACAGAGATAATGGTGTCTGGATGTTTCCTCTGGCAGTTAGAGTGGTGGATCCATGTTAGCCCTTTGGAGTGACCAGGTGTTCTTTCTCCTGCAGCATGTTTGATGTGGGCGGCCAGCGTGACGAACGCCGCAAATGGATCCAATGCTTCAATGGTATGGAAGCCATGGGCATCTCTCCTGTCTGGGACTTTTTGCTTTTGTAATTGTGAGGTATCATTTTTGCTTCTAACTCTCATTACCTTTGCTTTCTTGTGCTGAAGATGTGACTGCCATCATCTTCGTGGTAGCCAGCAGCAGCTACAACATGGTCATTCGGGAGGACAACCAGACCAACCGCCTGCAGGAGGCTCTGAACCTCTTCAAGAGCATCTGGAATAACAGGTTAGTGGAACAACCCTCAGGTTTTTCCTCCCAGCCACTTGCCCAGAAGGCATGGGACTGATGTCCAGCCCTTGTATTTGCCCTGTTACAGAATAGAATCTTGTCCAAGACCTTGTGCTAGCATCTCAATCCCCCTGTAGAAGAAAAACTCTTTTCCTGAGCTTTAACCCTACTTCCCTTTTTGTTAGATGGCTGCGCACCATCTCTGTGATTCTGTTCCTCAACAAGCAAGACCTGCTCGCTGAGAAAGTCCTTGCTGGAAAATCGAAAATTGAGGACTACTTTCCAGAATTTGCTCGCTACACTACTCCTGAGGATGGTACGTATGACCTTCTGCAGTTAATTGGCACACATTTCAGCTCATTAGTTCTATATACAGTTATGTATATGTTAATTAACAAAATATTTGTATTTTTCCTAGCGACTCCCGAGCCCGGAGAGGACCCACGCGTGACCCGGGCCAAGTACTTCATCCGCGATGAGTTTCTGGTGAGTAGACTGTCTCCTTCTCTCTTTGGTTGCTTTTATTCTCAGGGATAGAAATTGACTTAATTCTGCATTTGGGGATTAAACTGTCCAGTACTTCAGTTTCATTTAATTTGTCACCTGTACAAATTTTAGCTTTTGTGCCCCTTTACCTGGTTTTGTTTTAACAAAATGTCCGTAGCTGGTCAAGGGTCCTTTGTGGGGGAAGTTTCTGGAGAGGGGGCGCTGACCCAGTTTCCCTCTCTGTGCCACAGAGAATCAGCACTGCCAGTGGAGATGGGCGTCACTACTGCTACCCCCACTTCACCTGCGCTGTGGACACCGAGAACATCCGCCGTGTGTTCAACGACTGCCGCGACATCATCCAGCGCATGCACCTCCGTCAGTATGAGCTGCTGTAAGAAGGGAACCCCCAAATTTAATTAAAGCCTTAAGCACAATTAATTAAAAGTTCAATGTAATTGTACACGCAGTTAATCACCCACCATAGGGCATGATTGACAAAGCAACCTTTCCTTTCCCCTCCGAATGGTTTTGCGAAACCCCTTTTCCCTTTCAGCTTGCTTAAATATTCCAAATTTAGAAAGCTTAAGGCGGCCTTCAGATAAAGAAAAAGAAAAAAAGGCCAAAATGGTTCCCTCTCTCTTTGAGTAACTAAAATTAACAGCAGCAAACAGAAATAAATGAATTAAATGAATTAAATATTGTCTTGTGCAGCATTAAAAAATCAATAAAAATTAAAAATGAGCAAAGTTTGTGACTCCTTTGACTTATCTGTGGTCTCGAACAAATGCTGTTGTTCTTGGTGTTGATGGTGTGAAAACTTGGGAAGCCCCATATTGACATAACAAGGCCCCAAGGTGTAAAAATCTTGCCACTTTCTTGACCTAATCTTTGAGTTTCTAAGGACAATTTGCAGACAATACAAAATGTCCGCTCTGTCCTGCCAAACTAGTTCCCCACAAAACCACTGGGCCCATCAAGAATTCTGTACTTTGACCTTTACTGCCCTATCCAAAGACTCCACCAACTAACATCCCAGTGTGTCTCCTGACCCAGACTCTGCAAAACAGGCAGTACCAAGAGCTAGAAATGGAATTAAAACAACTGGCTAGCCATTGGGGAAAATTTTAAGTTGGATCCCTACCTCAGTCCATACACAAATGAATCAGTCACGTTTAAATACAAAAAGATACTTTAAAAATGGCTATTTTTACTATTAAAATCTTGGTTTATAGACTATAGCTCTTTAAGCGTGACCTAAGATCCAAAAGCCCTAAGGAGCAGAAGTAGGAGAACTACACAAAAATTAAAATTGCACATAAAATATGAATGGGGGTGGGGACTGGCTAAAGATCTGTAACAAAGGGTTACTTTCCCTAATGAGCAAAGAGCTCTTAAGAATTAATAAGCAAACCCATCACAAAAATGGGTAAAGCACATTGGGGGAAATGTGGAACCTCAGTCATGAAATACAAATAAAACTTGTGCCACTGTTGGGAGGGGGTGGTTCTCTGCACTCATGGGCCCCATGAAGTCATGATGGGTTGCTGCTTGGACCTGAGGTCCACTTGGGTTCCCTAGTCCTTCATCCCCAGGGTCATCCCTCAAGCAGGTGGTCACCCATGGTGTGGCTTCCTGGGTGGGTGGGAGCCACAGCATCAAGCATTGCACCTTCTGAAACTGGCCTAATGGGACATTAACCAAGCTGATTCTGCAATTCAGGCCAAAAATCTACTTCCTGTTTCCCAAAGCAAATCAATCCAAGCCAAATTAAACATTGAGCAAAATGAGCCCAACAAGGGCAGAAAAAGTACCAAATGCACCATCCCCATAAACCTTCCTAAAGCTTCCTATGCAGTATTCAGTCCAACATAAAAATTGTGTGCTTGCTGTGTAGACTTAATTACAAAACAACCCTCAAAAGCTCCCCCAAGTTAACACATAATCTACATAAGTGCTTACTATGCAAATACAGCCAGAAGACTAGCCCACAAATTCTCATAATCCCACAAAGTACTCCAAATAAACACAGCTAATTAAAACCTGGGACTAGCTATCAAGTGTAACCACAACCATACCAATGCCCATCCAAGGAAAGGCTGCGCTAACAGAAACCAGGCTCAGCACCCCCGCTGGCTCGCTGGCTCGGAGGTTGAGCCGCACCTGTGAGCCAGGTGGCTGTTCTAGTGGGGGTCAGGGCGCATGCTCCCTGGGGCTCCACCCCCAGTAGGGGGCGAACGGGGGGTGGGGGGGCCGTCAGTGACTCGTCATTGACGTTTCTATCCCTCCCGCTCCCTTCCTCTCTCTGAAATCAATAAAGACATATTTTTTAAAAAGAAACCAGGTTCAACACCAGCCCCATAGCCCCTCTCTCAAGATGGCCGCCTGTCCGCACGGCTATGCAGAGATTCTGGAACCTTCTCCGGACAGCCACATATCCACCAAAATTAGAAAACAAATTCCCAGAGCTAAGGTGATACCCCAGAGCCCCCCTTTGCTGGTTAAAACGCGGCAACTTTGTGAGAACTTGTAGGAGGGACTGGAAGCCGCCTGCGAGGCCACACTCACGGGGTAAAGTTGCCCCGACAGGACGGGAGGGCTCGCGCGCTCTTCCTATGTGAAACGGCCAACAGGGAAAAAGTCGTCTGCTACGTGCCCTCTGCGCAACGAGCTGGGCCAGCCGTCACCCCCGTGCTGCCAGTGTACCCCGAGGCCTAGCGGGGGCCGCGGCCCTCAGGTTCAGGGAGCCGGGCCCGAACCTGTTCCGGTTCCAGGGGACGCCGGCCGGAAGCGGAGGCCTCCGGTTCCTTCCGGGAGGCAGGTGGGCGGGGGGCGGGGGGGCGGGACCTGCGACCCCGAGGGGGCCCTGCGGGGGTCCCGCGCGGTGCGGGGTCGCTGTGGAGCGGAGGGCTCCCCGCTGCTGCGCCGGCGCGGCCGGGCCTCGGTGCAGCCGCGCCTCCGAAACACCTCGTGCCCGCTTTCACGGGGCTGCTTTACAAATCTAAGTTTTAAGATCTTCCGAAAGTCAAAAAATTAAGAATTACATCTAAATCTGTGATTACAAGGAGCCATTGGTTTTCATTTTTTTAGCTGAATTTTTATATCTCTTTTCAAATGCAAAACAACATATTTTTCTAAAGGTAACAATTTGTGCCACACTTTATAAAGGGGCACAGGCCAATTATTATAAATAACTATTCATTGATCTTTTAGAGAAACAATTATAATAATAGTACACCCCTAAGTCCCCCGATGAAGCCTAAAACGAGGAGGGCTTAGAATTGGGCAGAATTTTTACCCACCTTCAGTTTTCTTTAAGTATGGACAAAATTACATCAGAAGAAATGCCCCTTCTATGCCAAGTGACATTCTTTTACCATAATGTGTGTAGGGTTGTGGTGTGGGTTGTTGTTTTGACATTTTGGTCATCTTATAATTCAGCAAACGTAGAGAGAATACGGAATCTAAGCAGCCGCTGGGCCTTCTGCTTTCATGGGGTTTATACTGTATTGGGGGAGACATGCATTTACCAAATAAATGATCAAAAGAATTACAAACGGAAACGAAATGCCCGAGCTCACAAACAAGGTGGGACGGTGGGGAATGGGAGATAGCTGGGGAGGATGACACTTTACCCAGGACAGACAGGAGGGCCTTTTGGAGGCGGTGACTTTTCCTAGGGGAGCCAAGGATAAGGAGCTGGACGCCCAAGCACAAGTCGCTGGCACTGTTTCTGGTTAATATCAATTATTAAAACATTACCGTTAACATTTATGGAGCACTCTCCCACGAGCCATGGCCCTTGATATGGGTTGTCTCATATATATTTATATTTTTAATCCTTACCCAAGGTTGTTTTTCCATTGCTTTTCAGAGAGTGGGGGGGGGGGGGGGGGGAGAAACATCAATGCAAGAGAGACGCGTCCACTGGTTGCCTCCCCAACTGGGGCCAGGGATTCAGCTCGCAACCCAGGGACGTGCCCTTGGCCGAAATGGTAGCCACGACCCTTCAGTCCACGGCCTGGCACTCTAACCAGTGAGCCAAACTGGCCAGGCTGGGTTCTCATTTAATCGTTATGAAACCCTTATAATCTATACAAGATGCACCCAATCTGTGCCCCACTGTACAAAAGTGAAAAAGGTAAGTTACATCTAAAACACTGAATAATTCATGCAAATTATTCTTTCAACAGTGATTACACGAAAAGGCCATTGTAATAAGCGATTCGTCCGAGTAGTTGCTACCCAGGTGCCTCTTTTGCAGCTGGGTAATTTGGTGTCCCTACCATAATTTTCCTGCATTTAAACACTCACATACTATGAGCAAGTAAACTATTCTGGTTTTACCTCTCTTGTTCTCTGTAGCAGTTAGGAGTAGGTTCAGCTGCAGATAACAGAATCTTGACTTGGGGTGGCACAGGAAAACAGCCTCTGCCTCACTTACCGAGCAGCCTGCGGTGCGCCGTCCCGGTGTGGTCAGCAGCTCACTGGGGCAGGCCCTGCGCCCACACGGGTCCCTTGGCTGCTTCCTCGAGGCTGCAGGATGGTATCGTGTCCTTAGCCCACGGCACGCAGGTGAGAAAGCGGACAGATTCTCTCAGTGCCAGGAACGCACATGCTTTGTTGATGCTCTGCCTTCTCGCCACCACCGAGGGCTGTGCGCAGAAACCCAGACGGCAAGAGAAAGACGTAGACGGGCGGGGACACAGCTGGCTAGACAGGCAGAAAAGTGTCTGTTCCGTAGCACTGTCACACACACGCACACGCACACGCACACACAGTGATTTATAATTTGGATTTTTTTTTTTAAATTATCACCTGAGGATATTTCCATTGCTTTTCAGAGAGAGTGGAAGGGAGGATGGGAGGGAGGGAGAAAGAGAGAAAGAGAGAGAGAGAGAGAGAGAGAGAGAAAGGGAGACAGAGAGAAGGAGAGGGAGAAACATCAATGTGAGAGAGACACATTGATTGGTTGCCTCCCACACGAGCCTGACTGGGGCTGGGGATCAAGTCTGCAACCCAGGTATGTGCCCTTGGTTGGAATCGAACCCAGGACCCTTCATTCCACTGGCCAGTGCTCTAACCACTGAGCCAAACTGGCTAGGGGTATAATTTGGATCTTGATGGAACATCTAGAAAGATATGTGCAGTGCCTGTAGTTTATAAGGATTAGAGAAGATAACACGTAAAAACTTTCCAATCATGAGAGACTAATTGTATAATTCTATGTAAATCAGTTTGAAAGCCTAGATGAAACAGATAATTGTCCAGAAAAATACTGTTTATCAAAATTGAATCCAGTAGAGACAAAAATAATCTTAGCAGACTAGTTATCATAGAAAAAAATGTAGAACATAGTTGGAGAGCATAGTGATAAAATGGCTTGGGGCTATTTTGGAGTGGGAAGCTGGAAAGAGCATAAGGGAGACTCCTGGGGTGCTAGTGTCTGTTTAATTGGCATTTAGATTATGAAATAAATGTATTACATTTGAGAACATTCACTGAACTATACACCTACGATTTGTGCAGTTTTCAGCATGTATTTTATATTTTAATTTTTTTTTTTAATGAGAAAAGGAAAAAGGCACCAGGCCCATATAGTTTTACAGGGGATTCTACTAAATCTTTAAAGATCAAATAATTCCAATACTACTGAAATTATTCCAGAGTAGAACCAAAGGAAAATTTCAAAATTATTTTTATGAAGCAAGTATATCATTGATTCTAAAACATGTCAAAGGTTGCCTCTTAAAAGTAAAATTACAAACAAACCTCACTTATATCAATATGAAAATTTTTAAATATAAGCAAGCAGAATTCAATATTAGATTTAAAAAATATATCATGCCTAGATGAGATTTATTCTATGAATTCAAGGTTGATTCAATATTAGCAAAATTAAATTTTGCCAAAATTTAATACCCATTTACATTTTTAGAAATCCAATAAATAGTAATTAATTAAACTTCCATATAATGACCATGTAACACATATGTACACTATATATAACATACAGGGTGAGGCAAAAGTAGGTTTACAGTTGTTTGTATGGAAAGTAATACCGTAATTAATAAATAATAATACAAAAATAAACTCTGTGTTTTGCGTACTCACCACTGTAAACCTACTTTTGCCCCACCCTGTATATCTATATAGAATTTGTACAGTACAATGCATATATATATGTACATAAAATATTTTTTTTCTCTAAAAATTTTACTAAATGAGGAACCTCCAAAAACTTTTCCACTAAGGTCAGCAAGGTCAGAAATAAGAAACAAAAAACACAAGGGTGCCTCATATCACCATACTATTTATCATTGTATTAAATGCATAAGCCAATTCAATTAGACAAAAGAAAGCAATTAGAGGCCTAAGAATTGGAAAGGAAGAAGTAGAACTATCCTTTACTGCAAATGATATCATTTAAATATAACTCCCCCAAAATATTCACACACAAAATAATTACTAAAATATGAGAACTTAGTAAAGAACAGCAGGTTTGTAAGATCAACATGCAAAAATCAATAGCCTTTCAATAATGGATAGAACATCCAGAAAGAAAACCACTAAACAACTGATGAACAATACTACAAACCAAATAGACCTAACAGATAGACAGAACTTTCCACTCAGTAGAAGAATACACATTCTTCTCAAGTGCACGTGAAACATTCTCCAGGATAAATCATGTTAGGCCACAAAACAAGTCTTAACAAATTTAAGAAGATCAAAATCATTCCAAGTACCTTTCCCATCCAACAGAATGACACTAGAAATAAAAAACAGTAAGAAAATTAGAACATTCATGAATACGTGGAAACTCAATAACACATTCTTGAATAACTATTTGTTCAAAGAGGAAATTTAAAACATATCTCGAGACAAACCAAAATGAAACGTGGTATACCAAAACTTACAGGATGCAGCAAAAGCAATACTAAGAGGGCTTATCACAATAAACACCTACATTAAAAGAGGAAAGATCTCAAATAAACAACCGAACCTAACTTTACACTTCAAAAACCTAGGAAAAGCCCGGCCAGGCGTGGCTCAGCGGTTGAGCATCGACCTAGGATCCAGGTGATTGGGGCTCGATTCCCGGTCAGGGCACATGCCTGGGTTGCGGGCTCGATCAATGACTCTCTCATCATTGATGTTTCTCTCTCTCTCTCTCTCCCTCTCCTTTCCTCTCTCTGAAATCAATAAAGATATATTTTTTTAAAAAACAACAAAAAAAAATACCTAGGAAAAAAAGAACGAACCAAGCCTAAAGTTAGCAAAGGAAAAAAATTAAGGATAGAGTAGAGCCCTAGCTAGTTTGGCTCAATGGTTAGAAGAATGTTGACCTGTGAACTGAATGCTTGAAGTTTTGATTCCAGTCAAGGGCACATACCTCGGTTGCAGGTTTGATCCCTGGCTCTGTCGGGGCACATGTGGAAAGCAACCAATTGATGTGTCTCTCTCTCGTTGATGTTTCTTTCTCTGTCTCTCTCCCTCTTTCCACTCTCTCTAAAAAATCAGTGGAAAAAATATCCTCAGGTGAGGATTAACAAACAAAAAAAGAAAAGATAGAACAGAAATAAATTAAATAGAGAATAGAAAAACAATAGAAAAAAAGTAGGAGTTGATTTTTTGAGAAGATAAAACAATATCAACAAACCTTAGCTAGTCTAGGGAATAAAAGGAATACTCGAATTCCAAACATCAGAAATGAAAGAGGAGCCATTACAACAGATGACTCAGGTGGAAAAGGGATCATAAGATATTATTATGAACAATTATATGCCAACAAATTGGATAACCTAGAAAAAATAGCTAAATTCCTACAAACATACAACTGACCAAAACTGCAAGAAGAAACAGAGCCCTGGCTGGATGGCTCATTGGTTGGAGCGCTGTCCCATACACCAAAGGACTGAGGGTTCGATTTCTGGTCAGGGCACATACCTAGGTTGCAGGTTCAGTCCCGGGTCAGGGCACGTACAGGAGGCAATGGATCAATGCTTCTCTCAAACATCAATGTTTCTCTCTCTATCTCTCCCTTTCTCTCTAAAATCAATAAAAACATATCCTTGGGTGAGAATTGAAAAAAAGAAGAAATAGAAAGCCTGAACCAACCAGTGGCAAATAAGCTGACTGAATTAGTATCCAAAAACCCATCCAACAAAGAAAAGTCCAGGACCAGATGGCTTCGTGGGTGAAATCTACTGAACATTCAAAGATAAACTAATGCCAATCCTACTTAAACTCTTTCAAAATAATAGAAGAGGAAGCACTTCCAAACTTATTGTATGAGGCCAACATCACTTCAATACCAAAAACAGATAAAGATACCACAGAAAACCATAAGCCAATATTCCTTATGAACACAGATGCAAAACACCTCAATAAAATACTAACAAACCAAATTTTATAGCACATTAAAAGGGTCTTAAACCATGACCCAGTGGGTTTTGTCCCTGGGATGCAAGCGTAGTTCAACACATGCAAATCAATCAATGTGATATACCCCATTAACAGAATGAAAGATAAAATTCACACGATTATCTCATGCAGAAAAGCATCTGACAAAGTTTAAGATCCACTCGCGATTTAAAAAAAGAACTCACAACAAAATAGGTATAGAAGGAACTTACCTCAACACAAAAAAGGCCATATGGGAAAAGGCAAAGCTTCCACCATAGTCAATGGGGGTAAAACTAAAAGCATTTCTTCTAAGATCCAGTAGGAGGCAAGGATACTCACTCCTGTCACTTTTATTTATCATAGTACTGCCAATTGTAGCCAGAGCAATTAGACAAGAAAAGGCAACACAAGGCATTCAAATTGGAAAGGAAGAAGTAAAATTATCTCTGTTTGCAAATGACATTGTATATGTAGAAAGCTTTAAAGACTGAACATCAACAAAACAATTTGTTAGAACTAATAAATGAATTCACTAAAGCTGCAGGATAAAAAATCAATATATAAAAATCAGTCACATTTCTATACACAAACAACAAACTATCCAAACAAGGAAGGTAAGAAAACAATCCCATTCACATAGTAACAAAAAGAATAAACTACTTAGAAATAAACTAAATCAAAGAGGTGAAAGACTGGTACACTGAAAATGATAAAACATTGATGAAGGAAGTTAAAGATGACTCAAATAAATGGAAAGACATCCCATGTTCATGGACTGGAATAATTTATATTGTTAAAATGTTCATACCACCCAAAATGATCTATGGATTCAAAACAACCTCTATCAAAATCCCAAAGGTGTTCTTTACAGAAAAAAATCCTAATATTTATATGGAATGACGAAAAACTCCAAATAGGCCTGGCCAGTTTGCTCAGTGGTTAGAGCATCAGCTCATGGACTAAAGGGTCTCAGGCTCAATTCCAGTCAAGGGTACGTGCCTCAGTTGTAGGCTCAATCCCCAGCCCTGGTCAGGGCAAGCGTGGGAGGCAACCAATTGGTGTTTCTCTCTCACATCAATGTCTCTCTCTCCTTTCTGCTCTCTCTGAAAAGCAATGGAAACAATGTCCTTGGGTGAGAATTTTAAAAAAGACTCCAAATAAACAAAGCAATTTTGAACAAGAAGAACGAAGCTGGAGGCATCATACTTTCTGATTTCAAAATATATTACAAAATTTCAATAATCAAAACGGTATAGTGTTAGCAAAAATTGACAAGTAGGATTGCATCCAACAAGAAAGCTTCTGCACAACAGAAACAATCAACAAAGCAAAAAGGCAAACTATGGAATGGGAGACTATATGTGCAAACCATACAGCTGATAAGGGATTATTATCCAAAATAGACAGGCAGGCCTCAGAGATATTCTGGGTTTAGTTTCAGGCCACTGAAATAAAGTGATTATCACAATAAAGCAAGTCACACAAATTTTTTGGGTTCTCGAGCATATAAAAGTTATGTTATACTAAACCATAGTCTATTATTAAAAAATATATCTTTATTGATTTGAGAGAGAAAGGGAGAGGGAGAGAGAGAAATAGAAACATCAATGATGAGAGAGTCATTGATCGGCTGCCCCCTGCACACCCCCTACTGGGGATCGAGCCTGCAACCCGGGCATGTGTCCTGACTGGGAATTGAACTATGATCTGGATCCTAGGTCGATGCTCAACTGCTGAGCCACACCAGCCGGGCACTATAATCTATTAAGTGTACAATAGCATTATGTCTAAAATAAAACAGTATACATACCTTAATTTAAAAATACTTCATTGCTAAAAATGTTAACCATCATTTGAGCCTTCAGTGAGTTGTAATGTTTTTGCTGGTGGAAGGTCTTGCCTTGATATCGATGGCAGCTGGCTGATGAGGTGGGTGTGGCAATTTCTTAAAATAAGACAATGAAGTTGGCCACATCAACTGATTCTTCCTTTCACAAATGATTTCTCAAAGATCACTGATCACAGATCACCATAACAACTATAATAATAATGAAAAGTTGGAAATATTATTGCGAGAATTACCAAAATGTAACAGAAAGACACAAATTGAGCAAATACTGTTGGAAAAATGGTGCTAATAGACTTGCTCAATGCAGTTGCCTCAAACCTCCAATTTGCATAAAACACAATATCTATGAAGCAAACTAAAGCAAAACATAATAAAATGATGTATGCCCGTATAAGGAATAGACACAATTCAATAGCCAAAAGATCAGATAACCTGATTATAAGATGTGCAAAGGCCCTGGATAGATATCTCTCAAAAGAAGACATACAGGTCCTGGCCAGGCGGGTCGGCTGATTGGAGCGTCTTCCGAGCACCGAAAGGTCGCGGTTCTGATTCCTGCTCAGGGCACACACCGAGGCTGCCGTTCCATCCCGGGTCTGGGCGAGTATGGAAGGCAACTGATTGACTTTTCTCTCTCTCTTTCTCTCTTCCTCTCTCTAAATATCAAAGAGCATATCCTCGGGTCAGGATTTAAAAATATCAATGAACACATCCTCGGGTAAGGATTTAAAAAACAAACAGACAAGCAGACTTACAAATGGTCAACAGGTACGTGAAAAGGTGCTCAGCAGCACTAATCATGAGGAAATGCAGATGAAAACCATAATGAAATACCGCCTCCCGCCTGTTAGAATGGCTGCTGTCGAAAAGGCAAGAGATGAGTGGCGGCCAGGGTGTGCACTGCTGGTGGGAGTGCAGACTGGCACGGCCTCTATGGAAAGCAGCATGGAGGTTCCTCAAAAAATTAAAAATGGAAGGGCCATGCGATCCAGCAGTCCCACATCTGGTTATATATCAAAAGGAAATGTAGCCCTGGCTGGTTTGCTCAGTGGTTAGAGCGTCAGCCTGCAGACTGAAGGGTCCCGGGTTTGATTCTGACCAAGGGCATGTACCTCGGTTGCAGGCTCGATCCCCGGCCCCAGTTGGGACATGGGGGGGGGGGCAACCAATCAATGTGTCTCTCACATCGGCGTTTCTCTCCCTCTCCCCACCCCACTCTCTCTGAAAAGCAATGGAAAAAAATATCCTCAGGCAAGGATTAAACAAAAAAGGAAATGTAATCAGGACCTTGCAGAGCTGTCTGCGCTCCCGTGGTCACTGCAGCACTTATTCACAATAGCTAAGACATGGAAACAACCTCAATCTGTCTATAAATAAATGGATTTTTTAAATGCTGCATGTACTTCCAACGGAATATTACTGAGCCCTTAAAAAGATGAAAATCCTGTTGTTTATGATAATGTGGATGAACATGATGACATTGTGCTAAGTGGAATAAGACAGACAGAGAAAGACAAATACTGCACGATCTTCCTTATATGTGGCATCTAAACTAGTCAACCTCGGAGAAACAAAGAGCTACAATGCTGGTTGCCAGAGGCTGGGGTGAGGAGGGAAGGAGAGATGTCATTCAAGAGATAACTGTAGACTTAAAATTTGCTAAGAGAGTAGAACTTAAAGTATTCTCGCCATGTGAGGTGGATGGATTGTGTCAACTAGCCTGACTGTGGTGATAATTTTATAACGTATACATATATCAAAACATCAACTTAAATATATTCATTTTTAAAATTTTCAATTATACCTCAATAAAGATGGGGAAAATCAATAGCCCATGAAAAGTAAACAATAAAGCTTTTAGAAGAAAACATAGGAGACACTGGTTGGGTGGGGCCCACATGTTGCATTTGCTTTATGTCTTTTATTTTTTAAAATATGTTTTTATTGGTTTTTAGAGAGAGGAAGGGAGAGGGAGAGGAAGAGAGAGACAGAATCATCGATAAGAAACATCATATTGATCGGCTGCCTCCTGCACAACCCCTGCTGGGGACTGAGGTGGCAACCCAGGCATGTGCCCTGACCGGGAATCAAACTGGTGACCTCTTGGTGCATGGGTCGATGCTCAACCACTGAACCACACCAGCCAGGTCGGTTTATATGTCTTATAAATCTTGTTTAATTTGTATGTTTCTCCTCCTCTAATTTTTAAAATCCCCCTTACATTTTAGTTGTTGAAGGAACTGGGTTGTTTGTCCTGTAGAGCACTTAAATTTTGCTGGTTGCATCCTCTAAAATATAGACTTATTTGTAATTCTGAACAACCAACAATTTAAAAAATTATAAAATTATCAGGGAAATCTGAACAGTAACTGGATATTTGCTAATATTTTTAAAACATTAGTGTTAATATTTTACGTGTGATTAATGTTAACATTTTATGCATGTTTGGGGAATTATAGTTATATTTTTAAGGACTTCTAATCTTTTAAGTGTACCCACAGAAACAAAATAATGTGATAATCCAACATAATACAGTGGAGTGGGAGCAGGTTGGCAGGTAATTGCATAAGAGGCTTTCCAGGGAGGAGGAGCCTTGACTTGAATTATTTGCCAATTTCCATGGTGTAAATACTTCCATCATGGTTGATGTCAGACTCCCTGCAGTATGTCACTGAACCTGGCATTGGGAAGAGATGTGTGCAATCAGCTCTCGGCAGAAAGCCAGGGCTCCAGCATGTCAATGACGGAGCAGAGGGAAAGAAGGTTGGCTGTGATTTGATACTTGGATGATGGGTCCTTGGGGGTTCAATATACTATTTTCTATAATTTTTAAAAATTGAGATATAATTGACATATAACATTGTATTTGTCTTAGGTGTGCAACATAATGCTTTGATATATGTATATATTGCGAAATGATTACCACAATAAGTTTAGTAACCATCCATCACCATATATAGTCAGAAAAAATTTTCTTTCTTGTGATAAAATCTTTTAAGATCTACTGTCTTAGGGACTTTCAAACATACAATACAGTACTGTTAACTATAGTTCCATGCTGTGCATTACATCATCTCATTTTGTATGTGATTGACATTTTTAACTATACAGTTTAAAAACAAGAAAAAAGGAAAGAAAAAGCCTATATTTCAATATTAATTTTTTACAAAACTTCCAATGTTATGGGTGGCCATTGCAGATAATTATGAACAGGAGTTACCTATAATTATATCAGAGACTTGCCAAAGTAAAATAATGACAATAGTAAGAGCTACTGTTATTGAGTGCCTACGACCTGCATGAACCTGCTTTGGTTACAGGGGATAACCTGAGGGGCAATTATTATTTTTGCTTTACAAACGAGGAAACCGAGGAATAGAAAGCCGAATATCCTGCTTGGTTTATGACCACACAGCCAGAAGTGGCAGAGTCAGGACTCAAACCCAGGTAGCTGGGCTCCAGAGCCTGTGAATTTAATCTCTGACTCAAGACACTTGATTCAAAAAAACAACCAAAATTGTTAGACTGGAAATAAACTCAGGGCTACTGCTGAGTGATAGCTAACACGCTGTGGAGGGGACACTTTATTCAATCACAAATCTGTTGATCGCCTCCTTTAACCAGTGCTAGGCCAGATGATGGCGGCCAGGACAGACGGGCTCTCTTCCACTGGGAGGCACAGCTCGTTTCCAAAATGTGATTCTGCTTATAGGGGGCTTAGGGGTAGGGTGGTGGGATCAATGATATAAATTTCTGGGTTAGTCTTTTATTGCCAAGGTGTTCTGGTACTTTTTCTGCATAAATCTGTTGAGAGTAATTTTTTTATATTTTAAAAACAAATGTTTTCATTCTCTGTCCTAGCACAGACTATTTTATCCACTCAGCAAATAATTATGGATACTTACTACCCACCAAGACACTAGAGGGACAGCAATGAACAGGGAAGTCGAGATCTTTTCTTCCAAAGGGGAAACTGAGGCAGCAAATGGTAACCTAATCAGCAGTCTCGGGAATTCAGAGAGTCACGGGTCTATCCAAAGCAACGTGATGCAGTGGTGGTGGCCTCACTTCAGGAGATGTGGTCAGGAACGGCCTCTTTGAGGAGGTGACATGAAAAGGACACTTGAAGAGTGGGAAGAGAGTGGCCTTGGAGCACCTGGGACGCCCGGGGGGCTCCGCATCTTTCCAGCCTACATCCTCAGACACAGTGCGTTTTGTAATAAAGGACTTTATGACCTGCTGCATGGGGACCACTGGTCTTGCATCTCAGATCCCTCCCTTTCGGAAGTGAGGTTCTACGAAATACAAACTAAAAACTGAGATTTTGACAGAGAGGAGGTGGGGCTTGGGGGTGGGGTGAGGAAGACAGTAAGCGATGAAAAGACTTGTCAGCATCTGGAATAAAAGGCACTGACCGCAGAGCCCAGAAAGTGGAAAGAACCGCCGGGAGAAACAGGGGGGCGCTGCAATCAACTTCCTCTTGAAATTAAAGAACTCATCGGCATGGCTCTTGATAATGGGTAGGTGAGTGTGGGACCCCCTGAACCCCACCTACCAAGGCCATTTCTACACACACACGCACACACACACACGCACGCACACACGCACACACACTTTGCTGCTTCAAAAATGAAGTTGAAGTTTGGGAATAACTGAGATCAGCCACCAGAAATAAACCTGAGACAAGAATTGGTTCTTTACCTCTCTAAGAGGAGAGAAATAAGTAAAAAAATTACTGTGGTCCTGTTCTCCAAGGTGGGGGTCCTTCAAAGGAAAGGGCGTTTCCATTCATTTGGGCTTCAGTGAACAAAGACTTTTTGAAATGGGGAAGTGTCCATAGGATTGGGTTTACCAAAATGCCCTGGAGCAAAGCAGGCTTTTGTATCTTCTTATCATTTATTCCCAGATTCTCTGGTCTGTGCTTCAGAGTTTTATGGCCCATACACGCTGAGGAGCCTTGGGCATTGTGATAACCGGCCAGTGAGGGCATTGGAAACTATGTTCTTTAGGGCTTTGTGATTTAATAGTGTTTGGCAACTATCTGAAGACCCATTAAAAATCACATTGCATTAGGCAAATTTGTGGTTAGTCAACATTTCTCCCTCTGTTTTGTCTTTCTTTCCCCGTCATCAAGTAGCCCTTGGTGGCAGCATCCACAGTGACAAAAGCCTTCGGATGGTTCTGCAGACTGAAAGGCCTTGGGCTCCTAAAGTCGGAGGAAATTTTCAGTGCAGTTTCATTTGGGTAGTTGGGTGCTACATTTTTTTTCCTTAACTTCCAAAACCTTTTTAGTACCATATCACGAACAGATTGGCCACAAAAAGCCATAGATCAAGGAAACAAAGGCCCCTAAAGAAAAATGGTGAAAGAGGAGGGAGCAATCATACTGCTGGGACAGAAATAAGTTTTAAGGAAAAACCCAAGTTTTCCTGTCCTTCCCAGAAAGAAAATTACTGTCACTGGAACAGCTAGAATAATTGTTATTCGTCTCCAGGAGCAAGACTCCAAGTGGAAGGGATGCATTCCACAAAAGAGAAGAGGTCTTTCCTTAACCCAGAAATCAAAAAATCAGCTGGTAACACAGGTTAAATCCCGAACGACAGTACATGACCACCAAGCATTAAACCTTCAGCCCTGCAATGACGGCTCACTGTGCAGCCAGGTGAGAAATTGCCCCAAATAGAATTCCCCGGCTGCCCCCACACACACCGGCAAACTCTGCCCTTACCATGTGGAGAGGGGCTGTTCTAACAGCATCCCCGCGTAAGTGGGAGCTGTCTCCCCAGCTTACCGGTTGCCTCAGACCTTTACTTTTATGAGTAGCAACAGCAGTAGAGAAACCAGAGGAATCCCTGGTGTGTGGCCCGGGGCCGGGTGAGCTCACGCAGCCACGGTTCCCCTCCACAAACCCCTTTTCTATTGGAAGTTGAACCTCAGTCTTGTATTTCTTTCTCTACGAAAAAGAAAGGATTTGTTTCACACTGGCATGGCTCAAATAAAAATTGAACTTACAAGTCACTTACTTTTTTTTAAATTAGGAGTTTTAAATTTGGACATAGAATTAGCTCACACGCCTGCAGACAAGGGCTTCTGCAGGTATAATTCAGAGCATCTCCTGAAACCCAACCTTCACTGTGAGGATTTAAATTCAAATGAGTTTTGAGAGTCAGTGTCAGTCCATGCCTTCAAAATATGCAATTCTGACAAAGTTTCTGTTGTATTTCTTTATTTTTACTTTTTAAATTTGTTAATTGAATGTATGGGGGTGACATTGGTTAATAAGGTTACATAGGCGTACAATTCTATGGTACACCATCGGTACATGGGATTGTGCTCACCACCCCAACGCTAGCCTCCTTCCGTCACCACTTGTCCCCCTTTCCCCTCTTCTGCCGCCCGCATCCCCTTCCCCCTGGTCGTCACCACACTGTCGTCTGTGGGGCTTTGCCTGCTCTGCCCGGTCCCCCCTGAAAGGCAACGGACACCGCTCGGCCGAAGGCCCAGAGTTACACGAGCGTGTGCGCGCACGTCTGTCTGTGAGTAATTTAAAAATTCCAAATGACAGGTGATTGAAAGAGGGAAGAACATGTGGACAAAATGCAGAGAAGCTGCTGGCCGGTCACAAAAAGGGGCAGTGATGCCATCGGATTTCTTGCCACAGGCATGTGAGGGAAGACGCTCGGGAGCAGCCGGGTGAGAACGGGCGCTGCAGAGGGATCACGGTGCGGGGCCAAGCAGGGCACCTGGGGGCACAAGCCGGGGGCGGGCAGGAGGCAGCTGACCAGTGACTCTCGTCATTGATGTTTCTCTCTCTCCCTCTCCCCTCCTCTCTCTGAAATCAATAAAGACATATTAATATATATGTGTGTACATATACATATATATGCGGAAAAAGACACCGCTCACAGCAGCCAAAAAGATTGTGCCTAAGACTAAACCTAACAAGAAAAGCACAGAATTTTATTAGATTAAACACTACAACTTTACATAAATAGACAAAAGATAATTTGAATAAATGAAAAATCACTCCTTGCTCTTGGTTAGGGGGACTCCATATTAAGATGTTGATTCTCTCCAACCCCTACATTTAATGAAACCTCAGACCACCCTGATTTTTTTAATGTGGCAAAATTGTGTTACAGTTCGCCCATAAGAATGAACCACCATATAAAAGAACAGCAAATGAAATTCTGAAAGTGAAAGTTGAAACATAAATAGGCACTGACACACCAGGAAGTCCAGAAACAGGTCCAAGGATATGGAAATGTAATAAACCATCAAAGTGGCCCTTTGAATGCGTCGGTCAGGATTCATTTGGTTACATGTAACCAAAACTCAATGTAAACGATCTTAAGGAAATGGGGACGGTGATGGAAAGATGTCCATGCCTCGGATCTCCCAGCTTCACCATCAAAAGCAGCCTGAGAATAAGCAACAAACAAACAGCGCAGCCTGGGCGTGCCCGCATTTGTACGGAAGGCCCGGGGACATACCCTTACCCCCCGGGGGCAGGCTGCCCGGGGAGCAGGCCTTGCCGGCACCTCCAGGGAGGGGTTCAAGGCGGAATCTTTACCCCTTCTTGGACACCAGGAGAAGAGAGTTGAGTTCGTTATGTTATCCGGCCCCCGGCCAGGCCTTCGCCAGCCGGTGCGAGCTGCCTCCTGTTTCACCGACGGACTTATTCCCCTTTAGCTGTATTTCCGTCTCTGCCACTGGCAGCAGTTCCTATATGCTCGACGGTATCTTTTTTCGTGTATGTGTATTTGGAAAAATGTGAAAAAGTATGGGGCACATGATTTTTAACGGACATCAATGGTATTACGCTATAGGTCTCAATCAGTTTTCCCCCCACCCAGCACTGTTTTTTAAGATCTATTCACAAGGCCGTGTATGTGCCTAGTTCATTGCTTCTAATGACTACATGTGGCTGCTGTATCTGTCAGAGAGAGTGGATTATGCCTTAGTAACAAATACTGCCCAGATTATAATGCTTTAAAACCTTTGATGGCCAAAGTACGTCACATGGTTCCACTTAACTTTAAATGACAGGGAAGTTCAGGGCCACCATGCGACTGGGGAAAGAGAAAGAGCTGGAATATATGTGGACAGTCCTAATGACGACCGCTGACCCCCAGGTTGCCTTCAACTGCCTGCTACCCCAAACAACGGTTGGGGGCACACCTGTACAGGCCCATGTGACCACTGCTTTCGATACACCCAGGAGTGGGGTCTCTGGGCAATAGGATATGTATCTAATTTCCCTAAGGAGAGCCAGCTCACTCTCCAGAGTGGCTGCTCCAGCCTCTGCTGCAAGCATCGGGAAGGTGCGTATATCCCCACATCTTGCCAATGCTTGGCAATAACCGGCTCTTCACATTTTGCCAGTCAAGTAGGTGTAAAATGATAGCTGTTACTGTTCTAACTCATAGTTCTCTGATTTCTGGTGAGTTTATGTATCTCCTCATATGCTTGTTGGCCTTTTAGCAATCCTCTCTAGAAAATGCTTGTTCTTATTTCTTTCTATTAGGATTCCTATAATTTTCTTATTGATTTTCAAGAGTTCCTTGTAGAGATTTCCACAGGATATTAAACAGTATGAATGTATTCATGTTCTCCCAGAAAGGAATATATTATTTTAATGGATTCATCTCATCTCCCAGTTCTTTAGGGAGAAAAAAATCTCA
This sequence comes from Miniopterus natalensis, assembly GCF_054644295.1. NCBI lineage: Eukaryota > Metazoa > Chordata > Mammalia > Chiroptera > Miniopteridae > Miniopterus > Miniopterus natalensis. The sequence continues at coordinate 80,723,543 of NC_142087.1, forward strand.
AGAAAGGAAGACAGGTCAGACTTGAATCAGGAGACATTCCTGGGCCAATCAAAAATGACCAGGAAGGTGAGGCCTGGAAAATGAAAGCTTCTATTATATCACAAGTCTGGAACAGAAGAAAAAACTTTCCCAAATAATTGGTGGGGGGAGATGCAGGGAGAGAGGAATGTTCTTTTTCAGGTCAAAGCAATAGACAGTCCCTGGCTTAGCATCTGGTACAAAAAATAAGGTCATGTATCCAGCAGAATTATTTGATTGCAAGGGACAGAAACTTAATTGAAACTAATTTTTAAAAAAGGAAATGTAGCCGGCTGGGTGTGGCTCAGCACTTGTGCATCAACCTAGGACCCAGGAGGTCTCAGTTCAATTCCCTGTCAGGGCACATGCCCGGGTTGTGGGCTTGATCCCCAGTAGGGGGCGTACAGGAGGCAGCCAATCAATGACCCTCTCATCATTGATGTTTCTTTCTCTCTCTCCCTCTCCTTCTCCCTTCCTCTCTCTGAAATCAATAAAGATATACTAAAAAAAAAAAAAAAAGGACCCTGGCCCGACGTGGCTCAGCGGTTGAGCATCAACCTAAGTTCCAGGCGATCAGGGTTCGATTCCCAGTCAGAACACATGCTTGGGTTGGGGGCTCGATCCCCAGTTGGGGGTGTGCAGGAGGCAGCCGATCAATGACACTCTCATCATTGATGTTTCTATCTCTCTCTCTCCCTCTCCCTTCCTCTCTCTGAAATCAATAAAGATATATTTTTTTTAAAAAAAAAGATTCAATTTTAAAAAAAAGGAAATGTATTGGTTGAAGTCATTCAAAAGTCCAGTAGGTAGGAGAGCTGAATCCAGGTTCTCCAATGATGTCATCAGATCTCCATTTCTCTCTCCATTTCTCCAATAAGCTGTCTGCAATTTGGGCATGGTGGCCTCTGACAGCCAGGCACACACATCACAGTACTTTAACAACTCCAGCTAAAGAAAGCGGTTCTTTCCTAATTATATGATAGAAAAAACCCTGGGAAGGGTTCTGATTGGCCCAACTTAGATCACACATCCCTTCCTGAACCAATCACTGTGGTCAGAGGAATGCAGCCATCTGATTGGTCAGACATGGGTCAAGTATGGGTGGTAAATGGGCTCACCCCACCTGAGACCACAGTAAGAGGGTGCGCCATAGGAAAGAGGGGTGCTTAACAGAAGACTGGAGAAGACATGCTGGTCAGGTGGAGCCCAGAAGTGCCAGGCATGAGCAGATCCCGACCTCAGTCCTCACCTCAGGATGTACCCTCTATGGGCAAGGATCTGAAGGGGGAACAAAGGAACCACAAGAGAGCTAGGATAAAATATTGGTGGCTGAAAGAATTAGGGGCTTGGCAAGTGACTTTCCAACCATGATACTAAAATCAGACACTGTACAGAAAGAACATATGAATATTAAACTTCTATAGCACAAAAACACACCGAACAACCAGAATCCTCATAAGCAAGATTAAGAAACTAATGAGCTCAGAGGCAACGAAATAAATTCTTTATCTCCTCATAAAAAAAAAACCCAAAAAAATTAATGAGCCCTGGCCGGTGTGGCTCAGTTGGTTGAGCTTTGTCCCGTGAACCGCAAGGCTGCCCATTGGATTCCCGGGAGGGCACGCACCCGGGTTGCGGGCTCTATCCCCGGTGGGGGGCACGCAGGAGGCAGCCGATCCACATTTCCCTCTCCCTTCCTTTCTCTCTAACAATCAAATAAATAAGTAAATAAATAAATGTAAGTCACAAACTCAGATGTACAGAACGTAAAGAAGAACACTGAAGTGAGGTAATTAGGATAAAGTAAAAACTCTTTCATATTCTTAATAGAGCTAACAGACGTTTTGTTCAAAATAGTAACAACAATGTATTTGGTCGTGTGTGCCAATGTATATACATGTGCTCATGTGTGATTATGTACAAATGAAATGAATGACAGCGGTTTACAAGGGACGGGAGGAAGGAATTAGGAATAGTCTCTTATTGCACTACTTGTGGTGTAATGTTATTCGAAAGTGGATTTGGATTAGTTGTAACTGTATATTGCAAACTGTAGGATAACTACTAAAAGCAGTCAAAAAAGGTGTTAAGAAAAAAGAAAATGAATCATATAAAATGCTCAATTAAATCAACAAAGGGCAGAAAGAGTGAAAGACAAAAGCAAGAAGTAAAAAGGTAAGAAATGTAGTAAATATTAATCCACCTATGTCAGTAATCACTTTGAACACCAATGGTCGAAGTACTACAATTAAAAACAACAACAGATATTGTCAGAGTGAATAAAAAGCACCTAGCTACAAACTGTCTACAAGAAACCCACTTTAAATTTAAAGACACACAGGGTGGAGAAAAATATGCCACCCTAACACTGATCAAAAGAAAGCAGGAGCAGCTCTATTCATTTCAGACATAGTAGACTTCAAAGTAAGAAAAGTTACCAGGGACAAAGAAGGGCATTACGTAACGATAAAGGGGTCAATTCTCCAGATGACGTAACGATCCTTAGTGTACATGCGCCGAATAACAGTGTCAAACTGTGTGAGGCAAAAATGGACAGAAACTTGCAAAGAGAAATACATGAATCTACTGTCATAGTTGGGGGCTTCCACACCTCTGTATCAGAAGTGGACATATCAGCAGGCAGAAAACCAGAAAGGACAGAGTTGAACTTAACGACACCATCAGTCAACTGGATACAGTTGACACATAGACTCTGTCGCCCAACAACACATTTTTCCCAAGTTCACGTGAAACACTCACTCGTATCGACCACTTTCTGGGCCATAAAACACACCTTCACAAATTTAAAAGAACTGAAATCATACGATGTCTTCTCTCAGAACCCAATGGAATTAGACTAGAAATAAAGAAACAGAAACATAACTGGAAAACCTCAATAGAGATTAAACAACACACGTTTAAAAAAATTACTGATTGATTCTGAGAGAGAGAGAGAAGCACTGATCTGTCGTTCCTGTTATTTATGCATCATCAGTTGATTGTGACATGAGCCCTGACCGGGAATTAAACCCGCGGCCTTGGTGTATCAGGACGATGCTCTAACCAACTGAGAAACCCAGCCAGGGCCTAAGCAACGCACTTCTAAGTGACACATGGGTCTAAGAAGAAATCTCAAGAAAAATTTATATTTTGAATACATGAAAATGAAAACAACTTTCTGGGATGCAGCAAAAGCAGAGCTCAGTGGGAAATTTACAGCACCAAACGCATATATTAAAAAGAGAAAAGATCTAAAATCCATCATCTTGCTTCTACAGTAGAAAAATAGAAAAGGAAACTAAAGTGAGCAAAAGAAAATAAACAATACAAATATGAGCAGATATCAGTAAAATTGAAAACAGGAAATCATTAGAGAAAATCATTAAACCAATGCTGATTCTTTGAAAAGATCAATAAAATTGATAAGCCTTCCAGGCTAACTAAGAAAAAGAGAGAGAGAGGACACAAACTACTAATACCAGAAATGAAAGAGGGGCCATCACCACAGACCTTATGGGCATTTAAAGGATAATAAAGGAATAGTATGAACTCTATGCCCAGAAATTGGATAACCTAGGTGAAATGGGTCAATTCCCTGAAAGATATAATCTACCAAAACACACACAAGAAGTAGACTATCTAAATGGGGCCAATATACAGGGTGGGGCAAAAGTAGGTTTTTAGTTGTATAGAGTACTCAAAACACAGAGTTTATTCTTATATTCTTATTTATTATTGTATTGTTTTCCATATGAACAACTGTAAACCTACTTTTGCCCCATTCTGTCTATTAAATAAATTGAATCAATAATCAACAACGTTCTGAATCAGAAAGCAACAGCCTGAGATAGGCTCACTGGCAAATCCTACTAAACCTTTAAGATAGAAATTACATTGGTTCTCTACAGTCTACTTCAGAGGACAGAAGCAGAGGAGATATTTCCAAATTCATTCTACAATGCCAGCATTACTCTAATAACAAAATCAAAGACATTACAAAAAAACTACAGACCAGTATTTCTCCTGACATAGATGTAAAAATCTTCAACAAAATATTAGCTCATTGAATCCAACAATGTATAAAAAGAATTACACACCACATCTGGTGGATTTAGCGCAGGTGCGCAAAAAAGACTGGTTCATCATTTAAAAATCAATTAATGTGATCCATCACACCAACAGGCTAAAAATGAAAAAATCAAAATCCAGCACTCACACATGATCAAAATCTTAGTAAACTATGAACAGAGGTGAACTTCCTCAACTTACAGAGAATGTTCACAGCCCCAGCCGGCGTGGCTCAGCCGCTGGAGCATCGTCGTGGGCCCTGAAAGGCCGCGGGTTCGGTTCCCGGTCAGGGCACGTACCTAGGTTGCGGGTGTGATCCCCGGTGGGGCATGCACAGGAAGCGACCCATCAGCGTTTCTCTCTCTCTCTTTCTCCCCCCCACCCCGCCTTTCTCTCAAATTAGTAAAACATATCCTTGGTGAGGATTGAAAAATAAGAATATCTACAAAAAACCCACAGCTGACATCAGACATAATGGTGAGGAACTCAAAGCTTTCCCACTGAGACCAGGCACTAGAGAAGGTTGTCCCCTCTCACCACGGCTTTTCTACATTGTCTGTTTGCAGATGACATGATCCTTTATGTAGGAAATCCAAAGAATTGACAACCCCCCCCAAAAAACTTCTAGAGCTAATAAGCGGTTATAACAAGTTTACAAGCTACAATTTAAAAATACAAACGTAAACTGTTCATCTGTATGCCAGCAATACAAGTGGAATCTGATTTTAAAAACACAATACCATTTACAATAGTACCCCAACAATGAAATACTTAGGAATGAAATACACAGAAGATCTATTTAAGTGAACGACAAAACTCTGGTGATTGAAACCAAAGAAGAACTAAATAAATGGAGAGAGAGTTCATGTCCATGAATAGGAAGATTCAATATTGTCAGGTGGTCAGTTCCCCCAAATTGATCTACAGACTGACTGCAATCCCAATCAAAGCCTCGGCGGTGTCAACAGTATGATTCTAAAGCTTCTAAGGACAGGCAAGAGGCCCCAAATAGCCAACACAGCACAGAAGGAGAGCGGGGCTGGAGACTGATGCTGCTCCACTTCAAGGCCGGCCGCAAACCTGCAGCGATGGAGACAGGGCGGTGTTGGCAGAGACAGGCCGCTAGGTCCAAGGAACAGTGCAGAGAGCTCAGAAACAGGTTCACATACAGTCAGCTAATCTTTGACAAGGGGCAAAGGCAATACAGTGAAGAAAATACAGCCCGTTCGACAAGTGATGCTGGAACACCTGGACATCCACGTGAAGGGAAATGAGTCTAGGTGTGGACCTTGCGTCCTTCACAAAAATGAACTCAAACGGATCTTACACCTCAGTGTAATACACAAATCATAAAACTCCTATGAGATCACAGAGGAGAGAACCTAGATGACCTTGGGTACGGTGATGCCCTTTCAGAAAAGTACCAAAGACATGATCCATAAAAGAAATAATATATAAGCCAGATTTCATTAAAATTAAAAATGTCTGCTCTGTAGAAGACCACGTCAATAGAATGAGATGACAACAGAGGGAAATATTTTCAAAAGACATCTGCTAACTGACTAATCATCCAAAATATACCCCAAAAGCCCCTCTTAATAAGAAAACAAACAAACAAACAAACAAACAAAAATGATTAAAAATGGGCCAAAGATCTTAACAGCTAACTCAGCGAAGAAGGTCTACAGATGGCAAATAAGCATAGGAAAAGATACTCCGCTTCCGGTGGCATCAGGGAAATGCAAAACAACAAGAGGGACCGGCGCACGCTGTTAGAAAGGGCAAAACCCACCACACTGGCAGGACCACAGGCTGGGGAGGCCACGGCGCAGCAGGCGCTCTCATCACTGCCCGTGGGAACACAAAATGCGGCAGGCACTTTGGAGGACAGTTTGCCAGTTTCTTCCAAAACAAAACATATTCTTACTATACAACCCACCACTCCTTGCTATTTACCCAAAGGAGTTGAAAACTTATGTCCACACAGATGTTTATGGCAACTTTATACATAACTGACAAATGTTGGAAGCAACTAAGATGCCCTTCAGTAGGTGAATGTGTTGATAAATCATGGTCCATACAGAGGGGAAAATTATTTAGGGCTAAAAGAAATGAACCATCAAGACATGAAAAGATGTGGAGGAACCTTAAATATGCAGGGTGTCCCAAAAAAATATATACACATTTTTTTCTGATAGCTCAATTGATGTTTCTTTCTGTTCAGATTTAACCCATTGGAATTAATAATTATTCAAAGTGTGTATACATTTTTATGGGCCACCCTGTATTTTATTCAGTGAAAAGGCTACATACTGCATGATTCCAACTATGTGGCATTCTGGAAAAGGCAAAAATATAGAGACAGTAAAAGACCAGTGGTGGCCAGGCACTGGGGACTGGGGGGATCATTAAGTGGAGCACAGAGGATTTTTAGGGCAGGGAAACTACTCTGTGCGATACCATAATGACGGATGCGTGCCATCCATCTGTCTAAACCTATAGGATGTGCACCACCAAGGGGGAACAGTAATGGCAAGTATGGGCTCTGGGTGATAATGGCCTGCAGGTGTAGGTTCGCCAGTTGTAAAGAACATACCATCTGGCTGGGGATGACGGTAACTGGGGACAGTGCATATGTGGGGGGGGCAGGGAGTCTAAGGAGAACTCTCTGTACCGTCCACTGAGCTTTGCTATGAACCTAAAACTGCTCTAAAAAACATCAAATAAAGATCCAAAACTAAGGTTCCTGGACATAACTTCCAAGTTCCTTTGAGTTTGTGGGTCCCCATCCATGCCCCTTTTTGCTTCCTTGAGACACTTTCTTTCCTCACATCCAGCTCTGCTGCCTGAATGTCTTACATGCCCCTCAGTCCTCTGCATTTCCTGCGAACTTGTGGTCAGCCCTAGAGGCCTCACAGATTCAGGGTTGATTTTGTTGGCAAGATGACCTCATAGGTGGTGCTGTCTTACTTCCATCAGGAAAAACATAGTGTCTTATTTTCTTTCTTTTTGTTAAGGGCACGACTGAGGTTCAATGTCTACATTCATTAATTCATCAGTGGTGGAAATGCAGTCAGAAATGAGTAGCATTCCCCTCCACATACCAGCTCGCATGTTCTTTAGGCGGGAACCTCCTCTCGCCTATCATTTGCTTACCCCAACCTACAGGGCGCACAGGGCAGGCAAGGCCAATGCCTGCTCCTTCCTTCTTCTTTACTGCTTTTCAAAAGAATTTGCCTTCCTCGAGCATCCTCCCGCTGTGCCCAGCTAAGTTTCTGTTGTTGTTATTAACATCATCATCATCATCACCATCAATTCTAACCTACTTAGTATCATATTAACATTTTTCAAAGGAATTACAGACTTTATTTTGCAAGAAGACATCAACTTCTTTCGAGATATTGTCACCTATCCTTGTTCAATGCAGACTGGTCATAGAGGCCGATTCTTTGGTCACTGCCAACTTATGTCTCCTCGGGTAAACAACACTGGGTGGTAACATCTGCCCTGTTTATAAATTGCTGTTGTTCCCAATGTTCTAAATTCTTCAAGCAACAACTCTCAATGTGAGGCTAATATTCTTAAACAGGTGTTTTGTTTTGTTTTCTGGACACATTTATTCAGCTGTTGCAATCAAACACCATTTAATCAGCTTGCCACTTACACACGGCTTTCCTCGGCTAATCCATGAGGCACTTGATAACTTACTCTGGAAGCCAATTCTCTCATTTATTTGTGTGAAGAGCGCCTGTCATAAGATATTGTTTGAAATTTTCTCATTTTTCAGACCCTTACTGTCACTGCCAGGGGCCTCACTGATCACTTGCAGTGCGGTGGGAGGGGCCAGTGGTGTCTTGGTCCAGGGGCCACTGTTACCTTCCAGAAGTAAAGTAGACCTAATCATCATAACAGGCAACAGGACAGGCATGTTTATTTCATTTCACAAAATAATTGTGGGATGCCCAGAGATCTTTAGCTCTGGTTAATTAATTATAGGGTTCTCTGGAATTAATGTGACAAATGACACCCCTCCTTTATAATAAAAGTAAGCTCAGGTCTAATGACAACAGGCACACTTTAAGAAAATCAGCAGAGAGAGCTTTGAGCCTTTGCCTGATCTGCTTCTGGACTCAGGCCTTGGAAAAGCAGACTTTGGTGTGCATCTTGGTCTGGTCCAAATGCACCCAGCCCCAGCAGAGGAGACCACAAGCTGTGGGTTGTTGATAGCTCCAAACAGGTATTCAAGGAAAGCCACAAACAGTGTCTGACATTGGCCTGAACCAGAGACTATCCAAAAAGACTGAGAGTCCTAGCAGATCTACCTAATGCATAGAAAAAACCCCAAATAGGCAGCCAAAATGGGAGACAAAAAACAAGCCCCAAATGAAAGAACAAGAGAATTCTCCAGAAGAAGGGCTAAGTGAAATGGAGATAAGCAATCTATCAGATACAGAGTTCAGAATACTGATTGTAAGGATGCTCAACAGCATGAGAAAAGATATGGAAATGATGCAGAAAAATGAAGAATGACATAGCAGAAATAAAGAATGTATTGGAAGGAACAAACAGCAGATTAGAGGAAGCTGAGGAATAGATCAGTGAATTAGAAGACAGGGTAGAAAAAAAACACTCAATCAGAGGTCCTAAAAGAAAAAAGGATTAAAAAACATGGGGACAGTCTAAGGGAGCTGTGGGACAACATGAAATGTAACAATATTTACATCACAGGAGTACCAGAAGAGGTCAAAAGTAAGCAAGGATTAGAGAACCTGTTTGAAGAAATAATGGCAGAAAACTCTCCTAACCTAATGAAGGAAAAAGTCATACAAGTTTAGGAGGCACAGAGTCCCAAGCAAAAAGGATCCAAAGATGCCCAGAAATATCGTAATTAAAGTGCCAAAAATTCAAGACAAAGAGAGAATCCTAAAGGCAGCAAGAGAAAAGCAATCTGTTACCTGCAAAGGAGCTCCCATAAGGCTGTCAGCTGATTCTCATCAGAAACTCTACAGGCCAGAGGGGAATGGCATGAAGTATTCAAGGTAATGAAAAGCAAGGATCTGAAACCAAGAGTACTCTATCCAGCAAGGCTATCATTCGAAATAGATGGTGAAATAAAGAGCTTCCCAGACAAAAAAAGGCTAAAGGAGTTTATCACCACCAAACCAGCATTTCAGGAAATGTTAAAAGGACTGCTGTAATAAAAAGCAGAAATAGAGAGAGAAACATGGGCATAAAGAATTAAAATGGCAATAGATAAGTACCTATCAATAATAACCTTAAATGTAAATGGATTAAATGTTCCAATAAAAAGACAAAGGGTAGCTGAATGGATAAGAACACATTACCCACATATATGCTGTCTACAAAAGACCCACCTAGAACAAAAGACTCACACAGGCTGAGAGTGAAGGGATCGAAAAATTTTCCATGCAAATGGAAATGAAAAAAAAAAAGCAAAAAAAGCTGGGGTAGCAATACTCATATTGGACAAAATGGACTTCAGAATGAAGACCATAATGAGACAAGAAAGTTCACTACATAATACTAAAGGGATAGATCCAACAAGAGGATACGACCCTGATAAATATATATGCATCCAATATAGGAGCACCTAAATTTGTAAAAACCTTCTGGAGAACTTCAAGGGAGAGATCTACAGCAATACAGTCACAGTAGGGAACTTTAACACTGCACTGCCTTCGCTGGATAGGTCTTCCAGACAAAAAATCAACAAGGAAACAGTGACCCTAACTGGCACACTAGATCAGATGGATTTAATTGACATTTACAGAACATTCCACCCCAAAGCTGCAGAATGTACATTCACCTCAAGTACACATGGGACATTCTCAAAGATAGACCACATGTTAGGACACAAAACAAGTCTCTACAAGTTCAAGATTGAAATTATATCAAGCATCTTCTCGGACCACAATGGCATGAAATTAGAAATCAACTACAATGAAAACACTAAAAAACATTCAAACATGTGGAGGCTAAATAACATGCTATTAAACAATGAATGGGTTACCAAAGAGATCAAGGAAGAAATAAAAAAGTTCCTGGAAACAAGTGAAAATGAACACACAACAACCCCAAATCTATGGGACACAATGAAAGCAGTCCTGAGAGGGAAGTTCATAGCACTACAGGCCGACCTCAAAAAATAAGAAAAACTTCTAATAGCCCGGCCGGGCGTGGCTCAGTGGTTGAGCATCGACCTAGGATCCAGGCGATCACGGTTCGATTCCTGGTCAGGGCACATGCCCGGGTTGTGGGCTTGATCAATGACTCTCTCATCATTGATGTTTCTCTCTCTCTCTCTCTCTCTCTCTCTCTCTCTCTCTCTCCTTTCCTCTCTCTGAAATTCATAAAGGTATATTAAAAACAAAAACAAAAAACAAAAAACTTCTAATAGACTCTATAACCCTACAACTTAAAGACTTAGAAAGAGAACAACAAGAAAAGCCCAGAGTAAGTAGAAAGAAGGAAATAATAAAGATCAGAGCAGAAAGAAATGACATAGAGGCTAAAAACAGTACAAAAGATCAATGAAACCAAGGGCTGGTTCTTTGAAAAGATAAACAAGATTGATGAACCTTTAGCCAGACTCATCAAGAAATAAAGAGAGAGGACCCAAATAAACAAAAGCAGAAATGAAAGAGGTGACCCAATAGAAATAGAAAGGATTGTAAGAAAACACTGAGAACAACTATATGCCACCAAGCTGGACAACCTGGGTAAAATGGACAAATTCCTAGAAAAATACAACCTTCCAAAACTCAATCAAGACGACTCAGAAAACCTAAATAGGCTGCTAACTGCTGATGAAGTGGAAGCAGTAATCAAAGGGCTCCCAGCACACAAAAGCCTTGGCCCGATGGCTTCACCAGGGAGTTTTAGCAAACATTCAAAGAAGAACTAACACCTATCCTCCTCAAACTATTCTAAAAAATCCAAGAGGAGGGAACACTTCCAAGCTCTTTTTCCAAGGCCAGCATTAGCCTAATTCCAAAACCAGATAAAGACACTACAAAGAAAGAGAATTATAGGCCAATATCCCTGATGAACATAGATGCTAAAATCCTCAACCAAATATTAGCAAATCGGATCTAGCAATTAATTAAAAAGATCATACACCATGAAAAAGTGGGATTTATTCCAGGGATGCAAGGCTGGTACAATCTTCACAAATCAATAAGTGTGATACATCACATGAACAAAATGAAAGACAAAATCACGTGATCATATCAATAAATGCAGAAAAAGCATTCGACAAAATCCAACACCCATTTTTGATAAAAATTCTCAGCAAAGTGGGGATAGAGGGATCATACCTCAACATAATAAAGGCCATATATGACAGACCTACAGCCAACATCATACTCAATGGGCAAAAATTAAAACCATTTCCCTTAAAAACAGAAACAAGACAGGGGTGTCCACTTTCACCACTCTTATTCAACATGGTACTGGAAGTCCTCGCCACAGCCATCAGACAGGAAGAAAACATCAAAGGCATCCAAATTGGAAAGGAGGAAGTAAAACTCTCATTATTTGCAGATGTCATTGATACTGTACATAGAACACCCTAAACACTCCACCAAAAAACTACTAAGTTTAATAAATGAATTCAGCAAGGTAGCAGGATACAAAATTAATACCCAGAAATTGATGGCATCTTTATGCACAAATAATGTACTCTCAGAAAGAGAAACTAAAAAAACAGCCCCATTTACCACTGCAACAAAAACATTAATGTACTTAGGAATAAACTTAACCAAGGAGGTAAAAGACCTGTACTCGGAAAACCACAGGACATTGCAAAAAGAGATAGAGGAAGATATAAACAAGTGGAAGAATGTATCATGCTCATGGATTGGAAGAATTAACATCATTAAAATGTTCACACTACCCAAGGCAATCTATAGATTCAACGCAATTCCTATTAAAATACCAAAGACATATCTCACAGATCTAGAACAAACACTTCAAAAATGTACATGGAACCAGAAAAGGCCCAAGTAGCCACAGCCATTTTGAGAAAGAGGAACAAAGTTGGAGGGATCACAATACCAGATATCAAGTGATACTACAAAGCCACTGAAATCAAAACAGCCCAGTGCTGGCACAAGAACAGACCTATAGATCAGTGGAACAGGGCAGAGCACCCAGAAATTGACCCAAGGAATTACGCTCAATTAGTATTTGACAAAGGAGGCAAGAGCATACCATGGAGTAAAGACGGTCTCTTCAATAAATGGTGCTGGGAAAACTGGACAGGTACACGCAAGAAATAAAACTAGACCACCAACTTACAGCATACACAAGAATAAACTCAAAATGGATAAAAGACTTAAATGTAAGATGTGAAACCATAAAAATCCTAGAGGAAAATGCAGGCAGTAAAATCTCAGACACCTCTCGTAGCAATATGTTTGCTGATACATCTCCTAGGGCAAGAGAAACAAAGGAGAAAAGAAACCAATGGGCCTGCATCAAAATAAAAAGCTTCTGCACAGCAAGAGAGACCACCAACAAAAGGAAAAGGGAGCCCACTGTGTGGGAGAACGTATTAGCCAATGATACACCTGATAAAGGGTTAATGTCCAAAATATATAAGGAAGTTATACAACCTAACAAAAGGAAGACAAACAATCTAATTAAAAATGGGCAAAGGACCTGAATAGACACTTCTCCAAAGAGGACACATAGATGGTCAACAGACATGTGAAAAAATGCTCAGTCACTTATCAGCAGAAAGATGCAAATTAAAACTACAATGAGGTATCGCTTCACACCTATCACCCATCAAACAAATCAACAAACAACAAGTGCTGGTGAAGATGTGGAGAAAGGGGAGCCCTAGTGCCCTGCTGGTGGGAATGCAGACTGGGGCAACCACTGTGGAAAACAGTGTGGAGTTTCCTCAAAACATTAAAAATGGACCTGCCTTTTGACCCAGTGATCCCACTTCTAGGAATATACCCTAAGAAACCCGAAACACCAATCACAAAGAACTTATGCACCCCTGTGTTCATAGCACCACAATTCACAATAGCTAAGATCTGGGAACAGCCAAGTGCCCTCCGTAGGTGATGGGTAAAAAGCTGTGGGACATTCACACCAGGGATACTACGTGGCTGTAAAGAAGAAAGATCCCTTACCCTTTGGGACAGCCTGGAGGGACCTGGAGAGTGTTATGCTGAGCAAAATGAGCCAGTGAGAGAAAGACAAGGACCACATGACCTCACTCACATGTGGAATCCAAAGAACAAAATCGATCCAGAGACACAGAAGCATGGAGCAGACTGAGGGGTCTCAGAGGGAAGGCGGGGCTGGGGGAGTGGGTGGGGAGGGATTAACCAAAGAACTTAGAGGCATAAATGCATAACCCACGGACTCAGACTATAGTATGGGGAAGGCCTGGGGGGGGGGCAGATGTGGGGTGGAGGGGATCAATGGGGGGAAAAGGGGACACCTTTAGTGCTCTCAACAATAAAGATAAATTTAAAAAAAGAAAAGAAAATCAACAAAGTCAAGACACAGAAAGTCAGGCCTTTTATCTAATTCTTCACACTGGGCGGCTCCGTTGATTCCGAGTCTCCAGCCTAGACTAGCATACATGTCACGTAGGCCTGAGATTACCTGAGCACCAGGCAAATAGGTCTTCTTCCTTCATTTCCTTCAGAGAAATGTGGGAGGAGACTGAACATACCCAGATCTTTGGTCTATGGGATGCTCACTCCAAGTTCATGCTCATTATTGGGATCTTAGGGACAGTGATGTCTCCATCATGTGCCACTGGGAGGGAGGACTTCGTGGATCATGAGATAAATGGAGTGATGACTGTTACAATCAGGTACACCTCTGCAAGCCCATCCTGAGGCTATTTTCTGTTAAGTGAAAACAGTTGGGATGGATGTTCTCAGGAGCAGGCAGAACCCCTCACTGCTGACAGGCTCAGAGTTAATGCCACCACAGTTGTCAGGGCCAGGGGAACATGCTGAGCTCTTTCCCTCCAAAACAGCAACCCAAAGCAATGTTGCCTCCTAAGGAAGATATGGATTGCTGTCACCACCAAATAACTGTAAGAGGCCCCATGGTGATTCCTGTGACTCCCTCACGAGGCCACAGTCCACAGGATTGGGCAATCGCCCCAGCCAATTATAATTTCCTATTGGTGGGAACATTTCCAGGGGAAGACACAGAAAAGCCAACTGCAATGGATTTTGCATGAAGGAAACCTGAGTGGCGTGAATAGAACACTCCACACAGCAGAAGCAGAGCACATTTTTCAAGTGCACATGGAACATTCACTGAACCAGACCATATTCTGGGAAACAGAGCAAACCTCAACAAACCTGAAAGAATTGGAATGGTGTGAAATATGTTTTCTGACCACAAAGGAATTAAACTAGAAACCAAGGACGAAAGCTACCTGGGAAATCCTCAAACATGTGGAAATGAAACAACGCACTCTAAACAACCCATGGGTCAAGGGAAAGTCACACGGCAGTTAAAGATATTTTGAATTAAATGACAATGAACACACAACCAATCAAAGTTGCAGGATAAAGCTGAAGCAGTACTGTACTGAGAGAGAAAATGATAGCACTAAATATTTACATCAGGAAAGAAGAAAGGTACTGGATCAGTGACCTGCACCCCACTTTCAGGAACTAGGAAAAGAAGAGTACCTTCAACCCAAAGAGAGCAGCAAGAAGCAAACACTAGACATAAAAGCAGAATCCATGGCATTGAAAACAGAAAAATTATAGAGACAGTCAGTTAAACCAGAAAGTGGGTTCTCAGAAAGATCAATACAAGTTATAAACCTCTAGCCTAATTAAGAAAAAACTTCAATACAAGTTATAAATCTCTAGCCTGATTAAGAAAAAACTTAGAAGACATCAGTTGCCAGCATAAGAAAGAAGTAAAGATGCTACACTATAGATCTTAGACATCACAAAGGATAAGGTCATAATTTAAACATTATGTCTATAAAAGTGACAAATTAGATGAAATGGACAAATTCTTTGAAAGACATAAACTTCCTAAGCTCACTAAAGAGGAAATAGTAGGCGATCTAGCTTTATACATATAAAAGAAATTGCATTTGTTTAAAACAAAAACAAAAAAGCAAACCGAAGTCCAGGCCTCGATGCTCAGGCGTGAACTGCACCAAACACTAAGGGAGAAATGGTTCAGATTCTCTTAAAGCCCAGAAAGCGGGAGAGAAGAAACTGCCTCCCAACTCATTTTTGAGGCCGTTACCTAATAGCAAAACCTGAAAGAAAGATTATAATAAAAATGATCTTCAGGCCATTATTTCTCCTGAACATAGAGAAAAAAAATTATAACCACAAGGGCAGCGACCCGAGGCCGGCAGCGCCTGCACGGAGCGGGAGGAAGGGCAACGCAGGAGCAGGGCAGGGCCCGGGGACCAGGGGACACGCGAGGAGGCAGAGGCGGACAGCCTCCGGCAGGATTCAGCGTCACCTTAGGGTAACACACTTTCCGCAAGCTCGGAACATCAAGGGCAACTGACAACTAACATACTTAACCGCAAAACGCAAGAACAAAACAAAAACATGTATTTTAGCATCTGATAAAGGTTTACTTTCAAAATGTAAATGTACGTCCAGCAGGGCGGGGCTCAGCGGTTGAGCGTCGACCTGCGATCCAGGCGATCAGGGTTCGATTCCCGGTCAGGGCACATGCCCGGGTTGCGGGCTCGATCAATGACTCTCATCATTGATGTTTCTCTCTCTCTCTCTCTCCCTCTCCTTTCCTCTCTCTGAAATCAATAAAGATATATTTTAAAAAAAAGTAAATGTATCATTTCTCTAAAAATATTAAACACACTCGTGTTACAGACAGCACAGACCAGTGCAGCCCATTCTTGCTGCTGCTCCTGGACAGCAGCCCCGGGGTCACAACAAGAAAGAAAGTCAGGTTCGGGGGTAACAGTAAAAGTCTCCATTCATGGATGACGTGCTTGTCTGCGGAGAAAATACAAAAGATTCTACTCTCAAAAGCTTCTAGAATAAATGCATTCAACAAGGTCAGTTCATCAATTAAATTTCTATACATTAGCAATGAACGATTACAAAATGGGACATTTCCAAGTACCACTGAGAGGGCACTAAAACCGTGGCAGCGGGGGCTGACGTCTGACAAGACCGCTCGCTGCGAAACCCCAACCGCTCGGGAGGGCGCGGCTGGGCCTGAGAAAGCGGGCAGAGAGTCTCTTTCCAGGGTTGGAATACTCAGTATGATTCAGGTGTAAATTCCGCCAAGATTGAACTGTATGTTCAGTAAAATACTCACCAAAGTCCTGCAAAGATTTTTGTAGAAGTTACAAGCTGATTCTAAAATTTATTTGACAGGGCAAAAACAAAACAAAACTAAACAAAAAACCCCTCTAAGTGCAAAATGCTGTTTGAAAGAAAAAATGGGCCTCCCGGTGTGCAGTCTGGCCCGGAGGGAGCTCAGAACTTACCAACCACTCCATCCAAACAGGGAAAACTGAACAAACTAAAAATCAGCAACCGTTAGATCGCAGGGCGAACCGTTGTCCCCAAGTTGGAGAGTCACAACTGGAGCAGCTGCCTCCGCAGGAACCAGCAGGGCAGACCCCAATCCAATCTCCAAATTGCTGGAGGGTCAAGTGCTGACAATCCTGAGGGTTAAAAACTCTGGGGTGACCCGGTGGTAGGAGAACCACCACGCTTTTGTGGTTTGGCTTCCAGGAGCCTTGCTAGATCCTCCAAGAAGTATCCGAGAACAGTAACCTCTGGCTTCCAGGCAGGGCCAGAGGTAGTCACTTTTATGCCTTGTGCCCTGAACTCAACAGGGCCACCCTCAGGAGAAACTTCTTGATGCAGCCGACCCGGCGAGGGTTTAATCAGGCACAGCCTCCTTGGGGCATGGGAAAGACCCAACTCCAAGCGGCTCCAGCCTTCCCCAGGGAGGACAGGGAAACGCACTCCAGTTCCCCAGCCACCCTCCCACCCAAAGGGCTGGAAGGAACAACAGGAGCGGGAAGCTCCTGGTCCACGGGCACAGGCTCGCCAAAGATGGGCCGCCACCATCGGGCTGGAGAGCCCGGCCCTCCCCCACGGCGCTGCGGCTTTGCAAGAAAGGCTGTTGTCTAGGGTCCCTTTTACCCAGTGCATCCTTCCAACAAAAGTTAGAAGGCATAGCAAAAGGCAAAAAGCACAATTTTGAGAGACAGAGCAAACACTAGAACCAGACTCAGAGATGACAGGGAGGTTGGAATGATCAGACCAGGGGTTTTAAAATTATGATTAATAAACTAATGACTAAAGTTAAAAAAAAAAAAAGCTAATGGCTTGAATGGAAAAAATAGACAGCGTGCAAGAACACAGGGTAATGTAAGCAGAGAGAGAGAAATTCTTAGAAAGACTAAAAGCAACGCTGGAGATTAAAAAACACTGTAACAGAAAGGATGCCTGCGATGGGCTCAGCACATCTGTGACATGTGTTATTACATGTCACAGATGTGTTGGGGCTTTTTACAAACTGAAGGCGAGACCCTCCACCAGCAAGATTACGACTCACTTGCACGGGCCTGGAACCAGACCCGCAACACCTCCGAGCAGTGCTGGTACATTGGACACGGCCGAAGAAAGAATCTCTGAGCTTGGGGATATGACAATAGAAACGTCCAAAACTGAAAAGCAAAGAGAAAGAAAACACTGGGGAAAAATAAATAAATAAAGACCGGAACAGAATAGCCACGAATTGTGAGACAACTGCAAAAGATGCAACATACTCGTAATGCGAACACCAGAAGGAAAAGAAAGGAAAAAAGGAATATAAAAAATATTTGAAACAATAACAAAAAATTTCCTCAAATTAATGTGAGACGCCAAATCACAAGTCCAAGAAACTCAGAGAACATCCAACAGGATAAATGCCAGAAAATATACCCAGGCATGTCCTATTCAAACTTAAGAAAATCAAAGATAAAGAAAAAATTTTGAAAGAAGCCAGAGGAATGCAGCCGCCTAACCTGTAAAGGAGCAAAGATAAGAATTTCATCTGCTTCTCAGAAATCATGCCAGCAAAGACAGAGTGAAACAAAATCCTTAAAGTGTTGGGAAGAAAAAAAAACAAAAAACAACCCACCAAGCTACAAAATAGGCCACATTCTGGGCCATAAAACAGACCTTAAAAAATAAAAATCATACAATGTCTTCTCTTAGGCCACGGTGAAATAAAAATAAAAATTATTAACAGAAAGATAGCTGGAAAATCCCCAAGTATATGGAAATTAAACAACATACTTCTAAACAATACATGGGTCAAAAAGAATTTTCAAGAGAAATTTAAAAATATTTTGAACTGAATGAAAATATGTTTTCAAAATCTGTGGGATGCAGTGGAAGCTTGGAGGAAGATTTCTAGCATCAGATACATATACAGGGTGTCCCAAAAATGTATACACACTTTGAATAATTATTAATTCTGATGGGTTAAATCTAAAAAGAAATATCAATTGAGCTATCAGCTGTTAAAGTGTGTATATGTTTTTTGGGGACACCCTGTATTTGAAGACAAGAAAGATTTAAAATCTAAGTCTAAGCTTCAACTTTAGGAACTAGAAAAAGAAGAGCAAATTAAAACCAAAGTCAGAAGAAGAAATATAATCAAAATGAGTGTAGTAATCAATGAAATTGAAAAGAGGAAATCAATAGAGAAAATCAACAAAACCAAAAGTTGGTCCTTCGAAAAGTTTAATAGAATTGATAAGCCTTTATTTAGCCAGGCTAACTAGGAAATAAAGACACAAATGACTAATAGAAAAGAGAAGACATCACTACAGATACCATGGATATTAAAAGTATTATAAAGGAGAAAAAAGTAGAATAAAGGAATATTATGAACAACTCTATGCCCACAAATTTATAATAACCCAAATGAAATGGACTGATTCTTTGAAAGATACAGTCTGCCAAACTCATGAAGAAATAGACAACCTGAGAGGGCCTATATCTATTTGAAAAATTGAATCAATAATTAATAATAACCTTCCAAAACAGAAAGCGACAGTCCCACATAGGTCACTGAGGAATTCTACTCACCCTGTAAGAGAGGAATCATATCAGTTCTCTCATCGCCTTCAGACGGCAGAAGCAGAAGGAGTACTTCCTAACTCATTCTGAGGCCAGGGCGACCCTGTTACCAAAACCAGACAAAGACATCACAAGAAAACTACAGGCCAACATCTCCCAGGAACACAGATCCAACAGTCCTCAACAGAAAATTAGAAAATTGAAATTCAGAAAGAATTATATACCGCAACCAAGTGAGAGATTTATCCTAGGCATGCAAGACTGGATTAACATTTAAAAATCAATTAATGTCGTCCATCACATCAACAGGCTAAAACAAGAAAAATCACGTGATCATATCAATAGAGGCAGGAAAAAAAGTCTGACAGAATCCACCCCCCCGTTCATGATAAAAGCTCTGGCAGCCACCTCCATCCCGTGGCAGCCCTCTCTTGGTGGCTCCAGGCCACATTTTCTTGATCCGCGGAGGACACCTCATCCGGGCTGCACTGTAGAGTCGCCAGCTCCCAGCTGGACGTGAAGCCATGGTATGGCCGTCTTAACCCGGATAATGTTTGAATGGGGGGATGTAAATTTAGGAGCTTTTGATGGTCACAATTTCTGACATGGGTCAAAAAGGTCTACAATCCTTTTAATTTAATTTTTATTTTTTTAATCCTCACCTGAGGGTATTTTTCCCATTAATTTTGAGAGAGAGTGGGGGGGGGAAGCATTGCTGTGAGAACATCCACTGGTTACCTCCCTCATGGGCCCCACCCAAGGCCGTGGATCAAACCTGCAACCCAGGTACCCGCCCTTGATCCGGAATCGAACCCGGGACCCTTCACTGCGAGGGCCGATGCTCTACCATTGAGCAACACCTGCCAGGGGTCTACAACCCTTTTCATATGTTGCTGGATTTCGTTTAGTTTGTTCTTTTCCTAATTTCTTGAAGGAGGAGCTTAGGTTATTGATTTGAGACCTTAATTATTTTCCAATACAGGCATTTGCAGCTGTAAGTCTCTCTTTAAGCCCCGCTTTAGTGACATTTCCTTATGTTGCATTTTCATTTTAATTCTCTTTGAAGTATTTCTTTACCTCTCTTGTGATTTCTTTCTTTGTTGACTCATAAGCTGCTTAGAAATGCTGTTTAATTTTGAAAGTGTTCAGGTTTTCCCGGGACTCCTTCTGCTCTGGATCTCCACTTTAATTCCCTGTGGCGAGAACATCCCTGGTATCACTTTAGTCTTTAAGAGTCTGAGTCTCATTCCGTTGTACAGCTTACGGCCTAATCTGAAAATGCTTCATGTTCTCTTGAAAAGAATGTGTATGCTTTAGACTTGGGTGTTTTCTATAAATGTCAGGTCAAGTTGGTGGATAGTGTTTTTCAAATCTTCTGTATCCTCGCTATTTTTTTTTTTATTGTGGTTAAAACACATAACATAAAATTTACCATCTTAACCATTTTTAAGTGTATAGTTCAGTATATTCACACTGATATGATACAGATCTCCAGAACTTTTTCATCTTGTGAAACTGAAACCCTATACCTATTAAAAAGTAACTCCCCTTTCTCCCCTCACCCTAGCCCCCGGTAACCACCATTCTACTTTCTGTTTCTATGAATTGGATACTTTAGATACCTCCCATAAGTGGAATTCCACCATACAGCATTTGTCTTTTTTTTTTTTTTTTAATATATCTTTATTGATTTCAGAGAGAGGAAAGGAGAGGGAGAGAGAGAGATAGAAACACCAATGATGAGAGAGTCATGGATCGAGCCCACAACCCGGGCATGTGCCCCGACCAGGAATTGAACCCTGATCACCTGGATCCTAGGTCAACGCTCAAGCGCTGAGCCACGCCCGGCCGGGCAGTATTTGTCTTTTTGTGACTGGCTTAGTTCACTTAACATAGTGTCCTCAAGGTTCCTCCACATCGTAGCCTGTGACAGGATTTCCTTCCTTTTGAAGGCTGAGTAATATTCCATTTTGTGGACAGACCACCCTTTGTTTACCCAGTCGCCCGTCAGTGGACTCGGGTTTCTTCTACCTCTTGGCTATGGTCAATCGCGCTGCTATGACCATCAGTGTGCGCATAGTCTTTGAGATCCTGTTTTCAATTCTTTTGACTATATACCCAGAAGTGGAATTGCTGGATCATATGGTGACTGATTATATTTAACATTTTTTGAGGCACTATCATACTGTTTTCTATAGTATTGCACCATGTTACAGTCCTACCCTTGCTGGCTTTTTTGTCTAGTTGTACATCAGTTGTTGAAAATTAGGTATTAAAATCTCCAGCTATTATTGTTGACTTGCCTATTTTTCCTTTCAGTTCAGTCAAACTTTCCTTCACTTACTTTGGGTTAACCAACAGAGATTGATACATGAATATACATTTATAATGGCTGTTATCTACCTCATGTATTGGCCCATTTGTCACTATGATTTGTTTTTAAGTCTTGAAGTCTATTTGTCTGATATTAATGTACAAATTCCAGCTCTCTATGGCTGCTGTTTGCATGCATGTCTTTTTTCTATCCCTTTGCTTCCAGCCTATGTGTGTCTTTGACTCTATGGGGTTTTGGTTTATAGACATGCAGTTGGGTCTTGCTTTCTCATCGAGTCTGACAACCTCTGTCTCCGAGGCAGCTTACTCACATTTCACGACATTCCTAATGTGATTGGATTTGTGCCTCTCACTTCCCGCTTTGTTTCCATTTGTCTGTGTCTCACTTGCTCTTCTTTACTGTCCTATTTTATGTTAAATGTTTTCACAAACCACTCTGATTTATCTGTTAATCTTTCCTTTTTACTATTTTTGAGTTATTTTATCAGTGATGGCTCTCGGGATTACAATATGCATCTTAATTTAGCACAATCTGCTTCAGAATAATATTAATTTAATTTCAGCAGAATATAGAAACTTGGCTCCAATATGTCTCTTTTTTTCTCCCCCATTCTTTGGGCTGTAATAAACCCAACCACACAGTGTGGTACAATTATTGTTTCATCCAATCTTATATATTTTTAAAGGGCAAGAGAAGAAATAGAACCCATTTATAGAATCTTTTATATTTACCATTTCTGGTAGTCTTCATTTCTTCTTGTGAATTCATTACTGTCTACTGTTAGCTTCAAGAACTTTCTTTAGTATTTCTTATAAGGCAGGTCTGCTAGCAACAGATTCTTTCAGTCTTAGTTTATCTGAGAATGTATTTATTTCCCTTCTTTTTTTTATATTTGCTGGGTATAGAATTCTTGCTAGACAATGTGTTTAATCTCAGCAATTTGACTATGTCATTCCCCTGCCTTTGGTCTCCCTATGGGAAGTTGGTCGTTAACTGTATTTCCCTAGTTGCTTTCAAGAATAGGAACATACTCAGGTGAAAATGTCACAGATTCATACTGTTCTTACCTGAAGTTTAGTAAGTTTCATTAATAAACACTTCTCAGTGACTCTATGTCTTTGGTTAATTTCCAGAGCCCTGCAATGGCTATTTTTGAGTTTTGCCCAGCTTTTGGGGAATAGGGTTTATTGACCTCACTCTGTCATCAGGCCACACATGAAAAAATGTTCTTTGTTGTTTCTTTCTTTCCAGGTGGAATGGGAAACCACCGAGGGTCTCAAATAGAGAAGGAGCCTAATCTGATTAACATTTTAAAAGAATAGTCCTGGAACTTGTATAAGTTAATTATTGCTGCATGAGAAATTACTCCAAATTTATTGGCTATAAACAACACACTTCTGTTTTCTCATGGTTAGAAATTTGGAAGCAGCTTAGCTGGGCAGTTCTGATACACCGTCTTTCCTGAGGTCACCTTCAAGACAGCTGGTTCTTCACCGGGCACGGAAGCTCCACTTCCAACCTCACCTCCTTGGCTGTCGTAGGGCTCAGCTCCTCACCAGGTGCTTCTCTCCATAGGGTTGCCCGTGTCTTGGCGTGTGTCTCCTCCAAAGTGAGTGACCCAAGAAACAGTGGGACCACGATGGAAGTCCTGGTGTCATTTTATGACCTAGTCTGTGACATCTCACACTGTCCTGCTATATTCCATTCATTAGAAGTGGATAGCTAAGGTCAGCCCACAGTCAAGAAGAGGAAAACTTAAGCTCCACCTCTTGATGAGAAGACTACTAAGAGCGCTGGGAGAAGCAAGAAGGAAATTTAGGGGTGGGAACTGCACTCCCTCCAAATCATTACACGCACTGCTGCCGATTCTTCTCACCGTAACAAAGTGTGCTCATGGTTTCCCATCGCCTCTACCTTCTGGAATAGAGGTAACGTCTTTAGCAAGTACTGAAGGCATTCCAAGATCTCATACTACTTTCCAGCTTTCTCCCTCACGGCCCTTTGCCCCTTCCTGCAGATCAAGGGAACCGAGTCATTCCTCATTTCCAGATGCCCTTCGCTCCTGCCCCTTCTCCCTAAACGCCCCTTTCTCTAATCTCAACATGCTCAAGTCCTGCCTACCCGCTAAGTATCTGCACAAAAGCCATTTCTTCCAGGAAACAGCCCCAAACCATCTCAGCCAGAAAGAAGGTCTTCCTCTTCTGGGTTCCCAGTGTGTCATTTTTATCCTCGGACTTCAGTGATCTATATGCATATCACATCTCCCCTGGTGGATCTGCAGCTCTTTGATGGCATGGGTCACATTCACACTCACCTCCTTGCTTTCCTCTTGGCACCCAACCTTCATCTAGAAGTCCCATAAGTATTTGTCAAGTTTACTTGCACCATAAGGACACAAATTATAGCAAAAAACAGGGGAGTTTTACAATCTTTGGTGTTTTTCATGATAAAGTGATTTAGCAAAATGTAAAAAGGCAAAACATGTGGATGTTTGGGGAATGGACTATAATAGAGTAAGGACAGATGTGGCCAGGTTAGCTTGAAGCTATTGCCGTTGCTTAGGTGACCTAATGGAGATCTGGACTAAGAAGGTAGCAGTGGAGATGAGAGATGTGGGGAGAGTGCCGGTACGCTTTCAGGGAGCTCATACAGGAAGGATTTGGGGTGGATGGGGAACAGACGTTAAGGATGGCTTCCAGGTGATTGGTATTGGTGACTGTGGAGCTGGCGGCCCCATTTCCGGCAGAGATGCCATGAGATGACTGTGGGAATCCAATGGTGAGGCCGAGGGGCAGTTAGGGCACTTAGGTACACAAGCCTGGAGGTGGGAGAAGACACAAGGCTTGGAGATGCAGATCTGAGAGTTCTCAGCAAATAGATAGTTTTGAAGCTGTGGGAAGGATGAGATCCCCTAGGAAGAGGGTGGAGGTAGAGAAGACTCCAAGCCTGAGTCCCCAGGAACTGAAATATCTAGAAAACATGCATGGGGACAACAGGGAAAGAAGTTTGAGAGGGAATGGCTGAGGGGGTGGGAGGCAAATCAGGCAGGTGCAGTGCTGCGGACACAGAGGAAGGACAGTCTTTCAAGAGGTCAGGGCTGTCTGTGCCAATTAGTGTTGGAATATCAATTAGAATGAAGACAGAAAAGTGCTCTTTGGATGTGGCAAAAAGGTTGGCGTTGACAGGTGTTATTCAGTGGCATGAAGGACACAGAAGAGAGGAACGGGCTGATGCACGAACAGAAGATGAAGGGCTTAAATATTTGGGTGTTTACTATGCACCCACTGGCTAAGACCCTTCAGACCCCATCTGTCTGGCCTCCTGAGCCTTTCCCAGATGTGTTCACTTCATCCTCGAGCCTGCCTTAATCTCAGTGACCAATGGCCTCACGTGGATGTCTTGTTAACAGCATCCTAACTGGCCTCCCAACCTCGGCTTTGCTCCCTTTGGATCCTTTCTCCATGGCAGCCAGAACGACCTTCTAAAAACCTTACATCTGATCATGTCACCCTGGTGTGTAAGAGCTTTCAAGGGACACCTATTCCCATGGGGATCAAGTTCATACCTCTTGCACATTTTTAGGTCATCTGACTCCTGCTTCTCTCTCCAGCATCCCCCTTTCTCCCCTTTTAACGTCTGCACTCCCGCCGCCTTCTTTCACTGTCATCTTCATCTCTGCTGAGGACTCCACAGTCAAGCCTGGAGTCTCAGCTTAAACATCATTTCCCTAGAAAGGTATTCCTTGACCTCTCCGCGAGCTCAAGCCCTACCCTCTGCACTTTCCCTATCATGAGAGACAGTGTTTCTTTTTTCCAACATTAGCACTAAACTGTGTCCATGGTTTACAGCTATATCCCAGGACAAGACACTGAGAAGGGGCTCCATCAACATTCCTCGAATGAATTAAGTGAAACCAACTCCTCATTTCCATGGAAATTTTCCATCAGAATTTTTCTTAAACAGGAAAACATCTTAAAATGACTTTAGAATATTTATTTTAAGTAATGCAAGCTAATTTGGACATTTTCAATAGGCTTTTCAAAAACAAGTCAACAAATATTTCAGGAGACAAGGCCTATATACCAAATCATGCTAAATCACTGCGACTTACAGACGGGATATAATGCTTTCATTAAGGGCTGTTTATTAATCCACTTAATGAGGAACCTTTTGGTTGAGGGAGAGGTGAGTTAAATAATCCATGCTTCTATATGAGCAATTAGTTATACATGTATTAATTTGTCTGCTTTCAATTCAGGCACTATTTTATAAAAGGAAATCCAAGAGGAGAGAAGGTAGGAGTTTAACAGCCATCCATTCAGAAAGCACATGAAAATGAACCTGCAACAAGCCACCAGCAGGCATTCATGGACTTAATACCCGCTCATTTTGTGAACAGGAGCTGGAGTCACAGACTTTCACCTCCAGCCACCTGCAAGGCTTCTCCACCTGGAGGTTCCGAAGGCACTTCCAATGCTGCGCGGCCTTATCTGAACTCATGGTAGTCCCCTGCAGAAACCTGCCTTCCTCCTGGGTTCCCCGTCTCCCCCGGGCACCATCCCGGGCACACTTCGTGCCCCCCAAAGGCTGCCGCGTCCTGTGGACTGAATCTCAATCTTACAGCAGCTGCCCCAGTCCCCTCTCAGCCCCTTAACTCCCACCGAGGAGAAGTACCTTACCCTGCGTTCCCACTGCCAAGCTCCCCAATGTTAAGTCTTCCCCCCTCAGCTGACAGACGCAGCATCGAGAACCCAGATACGGTCTGTCGCTCCCGCAAAGCAAGCAAACCCCAAACCCTCAAACGTTTCCTTCTTGTCATAGTAACTAATACTTACTAAGCGCCTTCTGTGTGCAAGCTCCACGCTCAGTGCTCTAAGTGCTCCCTAATAGCCCGCCGTTAAAAATCCAGCTCCCCGCTAGGACCTGGCGCAGCCTTCCTCGGCCTCTTCATCCAGGCTTCTCCAGGGCCACCAGGTGCCACTTTCAATGGCCTTTGTGTTCCAAGGACACATGGCAAGCAGCTCTGCTCTCCTAAAATGTTCTCTCCTGGTCATGGCTTGCTTGACTCCTTTTGTCATGATTCAGAGACCTTCTCCGATCGCCCAAAGGCACTCTCTCCTGTTATCACAGAACACTAGTGCTTGCCACCCTCTGTTCTTGTTTTATTTGTTCCCCTCATCCTGCTCCCTGGTAGAATGGAGGCTCCCTCCCCCAGGGCAAGGATCATGTCCAATTTGTTCACCTATGAGCTCCAGGAGCAGCACAGAGCCAGGCACTTACGGGCACTTGGTAAACACTGTCCGAAGGAATGAAAGAAGGAATGAATGAAAGCACAGTGCTTTCCTGGGGAGCCCTCTGTTCACCATTGCTATTATCAATATCTAGTGCTCTTGTCTCTAATGCCCTTAAAGCATCCAGATCAGGTGGTGTTAACATCTCTGTTCAAAACGGTCCCTGACCGTCTTCACGCTCTTGCTTTTGGACTTCCTGCTATGTGCTGGGAACTGTGCTATGGGCTTAAACAACATCATCTTAGTAAAACAACATCATCCTAGTAAAAGCTAGGAACATTCCAGGACAGGTGGAACGGGGAAAATGAGACAGAGAGTTAAACAGCAGTTTGCAGCCACCCAGTAAATCCTACCTTCCCTACACCCAGGAAACTGAAGAGTAAATGGTTTACACTTCTCCTACCAGCCAGAGGGTAAAGAGCTTAGTTCACCCCACTCAGGGAGACAGACAGAGAAATCCAATTAGTGCCACTGCTGACCACACCCAAAGACAGATAAATTAAGAGAATGAGCCTCATTTTGGTACGTCAGCATAAAGCTGATGAATATAAGACCTCCCCTAAACGCCCAGCCTTCAAAACCCCAGAAAATGAAGGTCCCAATATGTGCTCTGCCCCCCAGGGGAAGAGGCCAACGCCACCTCCTCCCCTCTTCTGAGGAACCCCACAAGATTTGTAACCAGAGAAGCAGCCAACGGGCAGCAGTAACTCAGTCCCAGTGTGCTCTCCCTCCAGGGAGCACAGGCCTCCCATTTCTCCCCCCCCAACTTCTAAGGGACCCCAAGAGACTGGCAACCAGGGGAGCAATGGGCAGAGGCAGCTCGTCCTGGACTAGCCCCTTGAACCAGTCTCCAGGCCCCCTCTTCCCCTTTTCTCTGACTTCCCAGGGAGCCAAGGCAGCCCAGCCCAGGCTCCCGTTACTTCTGTGCCTTCCTTGTTTCATTGTCTAAAGTATATTTTTGGTGCGGTCAATAGATTCTTGCTTTCTTTCCTACACTTTCTCTCTTGATTAAAATCCTTCCCTCAAGAAGACAAGAACCGAGGTTCTCCCCGTCTCCCAGGTAAGAATCTCAGTTATTCTCAGCAGGTACCACAGGAGGTGGGCTCTCTTTCCCAGGGCTGCCTTATGACATTTGTGGGCTCTAGGCACTTTGGCCTTCGTGGGCCCTTCTTTCAGAAAGAATATTTAAAATTATATATTATACTGCATTAGTTCTTCATACCAGTTATCCATATACTAATAGAATCCAGGCTGAACTCATTGTTATAACAGTTGTTCTTCTGATTTAAAAAAAAATTAAAACATTTTAGTGGGCCCTAAACACTGTCTGATAAGTCAGCCCTGCTATGGGGCCAGTGGTCGGATGAGGAAACGGATTTCAGGGCTGAAAGTCGCAGGGAAGAAGTGGAGAGGATGCGAACCCAGGCCAAACACGAGTCTAGTGCAAAACTTCCAACCAGGCAGCGCTCCAGGCTCAACACAGAAAGTTCCCGGGGCCGCGCCCCGCCCAGCTGCGGCCGGGCCCTTGGCACCTGGATCAGCGAGCCTGGGGCCTCCCTCGGCGCCCCGCCCCTCCCTCCCGGCCCCGCCCCTCCCTCCCGGCCCCGCCCCTCCCTCCCGGCCCCGCCCCTCCCTCCCGGCCCCGCCCCTCCCTCCCGGCCCCGCCCCGTCCTCCCGGCCCCGCCCTCCCCAGCCTCGGGCTTGGGCTGGCGCGCGCGGCCGCGGGGGGCCGGGCCGCGGGGCCGCGCGGGAGCTCGCCCGCTCCATCGGGCGCATGCGCCGTGTCTGCGGGCTCGCTCGCGGGAGAGGATGGCGAGCGGCGCGCCGGGCGCCATCATGGACGAGGAGTACTTCGTGAGCGCGGCCGAGCGAGGCGACGAGGCGGACGGCGGCCAGGTGAGGGGCACCGGGCGGCCCGCCCCGCCGCGCCGGCCGCGGTCGCCGTGTGGCGCAAGCACAGCGCGTCGCCCCGTCCGCCGCCTTCCAGCCCTGCCGGCGGGGCCCGCCCCTCACGCTCTGCCCGCGGGGGTCACGCACGCGGCGTGTCGGCCCAGCTCCTGCACCGGCGACGCGCGGCGGGGGGCGGCCCCCAGCCGTGACCCGAGGTGGCCCGGCCCGGGCCAGGCTCTGCGCCCCCAGATGCCTTGCCTCCATTGCCACTGTGTCCAACTGCCGGTCGCGCGTGGTCCAGATGGGCCGAACTTGGGGCGGCATCGGGAGCCTCCAGGCCGGGAGGCCGCGGCGCCCGTCACGTGGCGCCTTCGAGGCCCGGGCTGTTAGGGCCCCGCTCGCGGCGCCTGGGCCGGGGCGCGCGCGGGGTAGTCAGCGCCCCGCGCTTGCGCAGGAGGCGTGGCGGAGCCCAGCTGCACCCCACTCTACCTGCTCAGGGAGGGGGAGGAGGTCAAGAAAGGGGGGGCGGGGCATGAGCTGAGTTTTGGAAGATTTTGCTAGGTCCATTTTTGTGACCCAAATCCTGTTCCCGGGGGGCCGTGTTTGCGGATGGTGGGAGGCAGAGAGACATGGTGTGAAGTCCACGTGGTGGAAGCTAAGAGCTACTTTGAACAGTTCAGTCTGGTCGCCCATTGAGACGTGAGACTGGTCAGGTGAGCAGCTGGAAGGTTGACATCACGCTAGAGCTTGGATGTGTTTTCTGAGCAAGAGAGGAGACGTTAAGCAAGAAGGAGATGTCAGTTTTGTGGCTTATGAAGATGCCTGTGGCCAGGCCACTCGGTTGGAGTGTGGTCTGTGCACCAGAAGGTTGCTGGTTCGATTCCCGGTCAGGGCATATACTTAGGTTGGTGGTTTGATCCCATGTGGGGCACCTACCAGAGCAACAGATTGATGTTTTCTCTTCCATTCTCTCTCTCTAAAGTCAGGGATAATAATAGTAGTAAACATATTCTCTGGTGAGGGTTAAAAAATAAAATTTTAAAAATTCCTGTGACATCCTTGTGAAAGGTGATTGAAGGGCAGGAGGGAGGCCGAGTCACTAGGGGAATGTTGGTCCTGACACCCACAGAATAAGGAGGGAAAGATGCAGAGAAAGGCCACATGGGACTGATAAACTGGAGATGGAACTGATGGGTCTCTGTGACAGGCTGTGGGGTGGAGTGAGGGAGGAGAAATTGAGGAGGATGCCTAGGTTTGTAGGTTTGGGGTAACAGGCAGATATGAAATATTTTACTAAAATATGGATTGTCGCCTGGCCGGGCATGGCTTAGCAATTGAGCGTCGACCTAGGATCTAGGCAGTCGGGGTTCGATTCTCGGTCAGGGCACATGCCCGGGTTGCAGGCTCCATCCCCCGTGCAGGAGGCAGCCGATCAATGACTCTCTCATCATTGATGTTTCTCTCTCTCTCCTTCTCCCTTCCTCTCTCTGAAATCAATAAAGATATATTAAAAATATATATATACAGATTGTCTAAAGATCTGTTTAGAGGGAAAAGGTGAGGTCAGTTTTGGATGGGATGAGTTTCGAATGCTGGTGAGGCATTTGAATGGAAATGAGAATAGACTGCTGAATACTTGAGTCTGGAGAGAGAGATGGGTCTCCATCCATCAGTCAATTCACCAAGGCTCAATTCTAGATTTGTGGGCAGGGAGGTGGCATGGCCCAGGAGAATGTGGAGGAGGAGGGAAGAGAGTGCAGGGTAGAAGCCTGACTTAAGGCACGTGGGGGAGCATCAGGGTGAATCTGGCCTTCCTTCACAGCCTTGTTCCGGGCTCCCCATCAAACATGGCCTCAGAGGGGACTCCCAGCTCTCCACAGGGGTGGGCTGACTTCTCTGTGAAGGCCCAGATGGTCAGTATTTTAGTCTACTCAGGTCTCTCACAACTACCCAACTCTGCTGTTCTAGGGGGAAAGCAGCCATGGATACTATGTTGTTAAAAAGTGGGGGTGGCTGTTGTTCCAATATAGTTTTATTTACAAAAACAAGAAGAGGGCTAGATTTGGCCCTGGGCCAGGTTCGCTGAGTCCTGGCCCAGCTCTTGCCCTACATAGAGTCAGTTGCGTGGAGGTTGGTCTCTCCAACTAATTTGTGAACTCCTGTGGAAAGAGACATACCTTGTCTTATATTTTCCTAGGTTCCCTGGTGATACAGTGCTCAGTGCTTAGTAAGTGTTCACAAGCACATACTTGTTAACTAGGATGGCAGTGTGAAAGCTGGATAGACCCTGGGGTCATTTGGTCCATGGTCATCACAGCATCGTGCTGCTCGGTCCTTAGATTCAGTAACATGCTTAAGGTGGTTTCCAGGCAGAATGGGGACTAGAACCCAGGCAGGCCTGGCTGTTCGAAGGAAGTTAGTGATCTTTACTTTCTAAAAGCAGGTTGGCGGCATATGCCTTCAAGAATCACTACATTGACTTGGTTGGAAAGTGTGAAATGGCACGTAGGAAATACTAATAGTAAAAACAGTAATAGCTAAAGTCTACTGAACTCTTACTGTCAGGTACTATGCTTGGCTCTTCCAAAAATTAGCTTGTGGAATCCTCACAATAGCCAAATGGAAGTAGGTACTATGATGTCCTTTGTTTAACAGGGAAGGTTTCCAGAGATAAGGTGGCTTGTGTGACCGTGTGCACAGGTTCTCCAGGGTGGAGTCTAAGACAGACCCACTTGATGTGATTCTGGATCCCATTTTCTTAGCCATTCATTACTGTCCAGCCCACTCCATGAGAGTCCCATGGATGTCACATACAATAATGTACTGTGTGTAGAATACTTTTGAAGGGGACAGTGTGAGAGAGACTGACAGTGAGATTCCACGATCTTTTGTTAATGGAGAAATGACCCCCAGCAGGAGGAGGAGTATGTGGAGGGAGAGGACGATGCTGAGGTCCAGCAGGAGTGCCTCCACAAGTTTTCCACCCGGGACTACATAATGGAGCCCTCCATCTTCAATACTCTCAAGAGGTCGGTGTGTGAAAAGGGTTATTTGCATTGGGAGGAGGGTGGGGGTAATTTAGAGAAAGTTTTGTAATAGACCCAGAAGATGACCTATGAAAGTAAGAATGATATGATACTGGAATGGAAGGCCTCCAGGGGTCCCCTCCACACTTTGAAAGTCTTAATAACCGCCGGTCTGGTGTGGCTCAGTGGTTGAGCATTGACCTATGATCCAGGAGGTCATGGTTCAATTCTCAGTCAGGGCACATGCCTGGATTTCGGGCTCAATCCCCAGTGGGAGGTGTGCGGGAGGCAGCCGATCAGTGACTCTTTCTCATCATTGATGTTTCTATCTCTGACTCTCCCTCTCTGATATCAATAAAGATATAGTAAAAAAAAAAAAAAGGAAAGAAAAGACAACGATAAAAAATTTTACTTTTTAAAAATATATATCTTTATTCATTCCAGAGAGAGGAAGGGAGAGGGAAAGAGAGATAGAAACATCAATGACAGGAGTCGTCATTGATAGGCTGCCTCCTGCACACCTCTCACTGGAGATCAAGCCCGCAACCCAGGCATGTGCCCTGACTGGGAATTGAACCGCGATCTCCTGGATCCTAGGTCGATGCTCAACTGCTGAGCCACACCCAGCCAGGCAAAAAAAAGTCTTAATAACCTTCCTCCTTACCCACCTCCCTGTTGTCCTCCACCCTATGCCTGTCTATCTTCATTCTAGTGTAAGAGTTTATTTGTTCGTTTTCTAGGTATTTTCAGGCAGGAGGTTCTCCAGAGAATGTGATTCAGCTCTTGTCAGAGAACTACACTGCTGTGGCCCAGACTGTCAACCTGCTGGCCGAGTGGCTCATCCAGACAGGTGCTTTACCGTGGCCCTAGTCCTGGCTCCTCCTCCCCCTCCCCCGCTGAAGACCTTTGGCCTGTTACAGTGCTGATGGACTGGAAGGCTTCCTTGTTTTCCAGGGTTTAAGACTGAAGGAAGTCAGAGCTGAACTTCTTTTCTGTCTTTCCTGCTTGATTCTTATCTTTGACTCAGTGGCAGGTTTACAGAGCGCCTAATAGTGTGATTCGCGTGCTGCCTTCCGGCCTGTTGAGGAGCGATAGGATTCCACAGTGTGTTCAGGGTGCCATTTTCAGAGGCCTGTTAGAGCAAGCAGCAGCTAATGGACAGTTTAAGACTGAGTATTGTCTGTGGCTTTCAGCAGATGTGATCAGAGTAGAACCTTGCTGTCAGTCACTGAACTGGCTGCGGGCACTTCACTGAGTAAGACTTCCTGGAAACGAGTCCTCTCGTTGCTGTCACAGTGATTAGACACAAGTGTCTCTCCTCGCTGGCATCTCTCCTCCTGGGCAGGCGCCTGCCTTTCTGTCCTCCTGCCTGTCTTTTTTTTTTTTAAAATATATCTTTATTGATTTCAGAAAGAGGAAAGGAGAGGGAGAGAGAGAGATAGAAACATCAATCAATGATGAGAGAGGCATTGATTGAGCCTGCAGCCCGGGCATGTGCCCTGACCCGGAATCGAACCCTGATCGCCTGGATCCTAGGTCGACGCTCAACCGCTGAGCCACGCCCGGCCGGGCCTCCTGCCTGTCTTTTCAGTCATTTGTCCTTGTCCTTGGCCAGGTTTGAAGATGTCCTGTCCCTGTAGGCAAGGGTAGAGCATTCTGTGTCTGCTCTGTGCTTCTTTGGTTCTTACCATTGAGCGTGATTAATAAATAAAACTTTTTAGAAGAGGTCCCAAAGCCTAAGTTGTCAGAAGCAGTTCTATGATATTTGATTCATGTATAGACTGGGTCTGTCTACTTTTTCTAAAGTAACAGTGAATTGAGCGGTTGCTATTCTTTCGCAGGCGTTGAACCTGTGCAGGTGCAGGAGACCGTGGAGAATCACTTGAAGAATTTATTGATCAAACATTTTGACCCCCGCAAGGCAGACTCTATTTTTACTGAAGAGGGAGAGGTGAGGGATCATTTTTCTTCTAATACCAGTCACTAGGGTCTTTTGCAAATTCCACGTGTATAGTGGAGTGTGGTACATTATGCAAGAAATGTAAGAGTTGGGGACTAAAATGAGGGTGTGAGGCAGAAGTTGCATACAGTCAGAATTGCCCTTTAAATGCCACACTTGGTCTAGTGGGGAGAGGCACACAGGTAGCAGCTCTAGAGAAAGAACAGCTCTAGAGAAAGACCTACACCTCCCATGCCATGCTAACTCTGGGGCACAGGCTCTAGGGTGCTGTGGTGTGTTCTTTTAGGTCGTCCAAAAAGCAGACCCCAGGGCTGGATTAGTGTGCAGGAGGTTTTGGGGACACACCTGCAGGGAAGATGGGTAGTGGCTGGAGGAGGCTGCGGGAGCTGTGATGCGGGTCTGAGGGAGGGAAGGGCTGTTGCATAAGAAGAGCCTCAGATAATAGTGCAGTTGTCAAAAAGTTCCAGCAATGTCACCACAGAGTCTGCAAGTGACAATCACCTGTCACTGGAGCCCTTGGAGCCCTGCCACTCTGTTAGTGTCCAGGAGCAGCCTGTGGGAAGCCTGGCTTTGGCACAGAGGGCTGGTGGATTCAGAGTGCAGCCCCTGCAGCCACACAGTAGGAGAGCTGAGAGTCATTCTCATGCCGCTTCATGGGTGATGGGCAAAGCCACCTGCGCTATTTCAGTTGCCTTTTGCTGTGTGCCCAGGTGCACAGCTGACTTAGCAGGAGGCAAGTGTGCATGTGATGCCACTCCTGTGCACACGCTTCCGCGGGACTCTTGAAAATCTCCAGGAAGCACTGCCACATGCCCTGTGCGGAGTCGGCTCTCCAAGAAGCCACGAGCAGCCTTCAGCTCTGCCACTCAGTGGGGCATGAGCAGCTCTGGGACTGTGGGGCCACACCTGATGCCCCCAGGACTCTGCTGTTCAGCTGGAATATCCTGTGATTGTTTGGACAACACAGACTTCACTTAAGCTAACGCTGGGCCTCTTCTCTCACTGTGTCTGTCTGTCTGTTGGTAGACCCCAGCTTGGCTTGAACAAATGATTGCACATACCACTTGGAGAGATCTTTTCTATAAACTGGCCGAAGCCCATCCAGACTGTCTGATGCTTAACTTCACTGTTAAGGTAGGAAGAGGGCCAGAGTCAGAGAAAAGACAAAAACGGTCATGGGTGACAGTTATTTTGGTCGGTTGGTTGGTGGGTCGCCTTTCTCCCTTGAAAGATCATATTTGCTTTTTTGGTAAAGGCCTTCATCGTTTCACTTTTTAGTAAGCCTTACATTGAGAAAGAAAAGCACAGAATTTGTATCTGTTTTTGGATCATATCTGGTGTTTTAGGATTTTGCAGGAACATATTTATAGAGTCTGTTGTGTCCCAAGAGGGACCTTTAGGAATGCCTGGTCTGTCTCCTTCATCTTAAAAAGAACCCGAGCCAGGTGGTCAGCCTGGTCCACAAACCTAGTTAGAGGCGAAGCAGGGATCAAAGTAAAGGGATGAGACCTGACACCAGTGCTTGCCTGCTCCATCTCACCACAACTACTGACAACAAGTCAACTTTCTGTGAAATGTGTGGTCGCTACACATTTGGTGCTGATGCTGTGTTTGGTTCCTTATTTCTGTGTCGTAGCTTATTTCTGACGCAGGGTACCAAGGGGAGATAACCAGTGTGTCTACAGCGTGCCAGCAGCTGGAGGTCTTCTCTAGAGTACTTCGTACCTCTCTGGCTACAATTCTGGATGGAGGAGAAGAAAACCTTGAAAAAAACCTTCCTGAGTTTGCCGTAAGTTCTTTGTTTATCTCAGAGCAGAAGGAGGCAGTTGGGTCGAGCATTTCCAGTATGAAATGCTCCTTTCTTTAGAGAACGTCCAGGCCTAAGGCTCCTTCCAGATGGTAACTTCCTGCAGAAGAACTGTGACATCTGCTCTTTTCTCCTCTGTTGTTGCTGCAATCATGAAAGCCCAAACTCTCTCTCCCTGCAATATTTCAGAAAATGGTGTGCCATGGGGAGCACACGTACCTGTTTGCCCAGGCCATGATGTCCGTGTTGGCCCAGGAGGAGCAGGGTGGCTCTGCCGTACGCAGGATTGCCCAGGAGGTCCAGCGCTTTGCCCAGGAGAAGTGAGGCAGTGTTCATGCTCACCCTAGTCCTTCTTGGTGCCCCCCACAAGGCCCCCATTGCCCGTTTCCACAACCGAAGACTCTCGTCCCCTTAGCTTGACATATAGGCAGCCTGCCTTTTACCCCTGAGCTGGAGAAGTCAGGGAAACTTTAGTATGTGTGGAGGGTTTGCTTCCTCAAGTATTGCTTTGATGAATGGTTTAAGTACTTGATGATTGTTCAACTTACTGGATTTACGAACCTGTATTTTCATATATTGGGATTTATCAATAGCAAATAAGAATAGTCTTGAAATGGTTATTGTCTAATTGTTATATTGTAGCCCATATTGTAGAGCAAGGTTAGCTCTTATTTTTATTTTTTACTAGTGGAGTCCTACTTAAGGTATTTAGAAAGTGTGTGGTTCCTTTTAGAAAGTCTGCAAGCTGTATCGGAACCCTTCCTTCCTAGTAGCTCCATGTCTTGTTTCATGGGTCAGTTAGTGTACTGGTGAAAGGCAGGAATAGGAACACACAGGGATCCCAGCAGTCAAAGCATTAAATGAGAAAAAGGGGAGGAAGGGGTTATTAATGCTATGTCCCCCCTTCGTAACGATGGGATATATGATTGTTTTCATCCAGAGGCCACGACGCCAGTCAGATCACGCTAGCACTAGGCACAGCTGCCTCCTACCCCAGGGCTTGCCAGGCCCTTGGGGCTATGTTGTCCAAAGGAGCCCTGAATCCAGCTGACATCACAGTCCTGTTCAAGATGTTCACAAGCATGGACCCGCCTCCTGTGGAGCTCGTAGGTGGCTTCTCATTTTCACAGTAAAGCGGGACACCCCAGTGCTGATTGGAAGGGGGATTGTGGGAAGTCTGTGTTTCTCTTAGTTCTCTTTTAGTGAGTACAAATTCCTGTTGCAATGTTTCTATGCTTTTCCTGACCCCATCCCGCACTGAGCCTATACACTGGAGCAGCTGCTGGGTGTGGTGCAGCCTCAGCCCTACCGCCCTCAGGCCTGCCACCATGGGTGTGCCTGGACTTACCTGCCATCTCTCTTCTTCGGCCCTTTCCAACGCCTCGTGCGTCCTCAGATCCGGGTGCCGGCCTTCCTGGACCTGTTCATGCAGTCGCTCTTCAAACCTGGTGCCAGGATCAACCAGGACCACAAGCACAAGTACATCCACATCTTGGCGTATGCGGCCAGCGTGGTGGAGACCTGGAAGAAGGTACTGTCAGGGGCACAAGTGCAAGAAATCATGAGCCCATCTAGTCAGGAGTGGGTTTTTTTAGTGTATTCATAGTCATGGGGGTGTATGACACTTAAATGGGCTCCTGACTTCAGAGTAGGGAGGGGCTTTGCAGGGAGAAGGGGCCCATAGCAGGTCACTCCAGCTGCCAGGCATGTGCTCCGTGGGCCTCGCTCATGGGACATATTTCCAGAACAAGCGAGTGAGCATCAACAAAGATGAGCTGAAGTCGACGGCGAAGGCGGTCGAAACTGTTCACAACTTGTGTTGCAACGAGAACAAGGGGGCCTCGGAGCTGGTGGCCGAGCTGAGCACGCTCTACCAGTGCATCAGGTGAGCAGATGGCCTGCGTGCCAGCTCCATCCTCCTGGGAGGAGGGGAGGAGTTGCTCAGAAACCCACAGGAGCCTCAAAAATACTTTCTTCGTCTTGTTGAACGTATATAGAGAACTTTAAACTATTTCAGCAGTAGGAGTGATTCTCAGGTGGCACTCGACAGAAGTCTGTTTACAAATTAGACTGACAAAAAGGAGGGCCAAGCAGAGTCACAGACATTGATTTGGAGAGAAGGGTCTATTTACAGTTAGACCAGCAATTGTGCCAATTATGTCAGTAAGAATTCACTAGAGGAAAAAAAGAATTCACTAGAAAAGCATATAAATCAGGTGTTTCTTAGGCACCTGAATCTTTTCCTGTTAGCCTGTGATGTAGGGACAAGGGGCAGGTTTGCTAAATAACAGTGAACTTCAGCGCATCCTCCAGCTCCCACAGGCTCGGGTGGACGCTCTGCTGTCCAGCAGGGAGGACAGTAAAGCTGAGTGCCAAGTGCAGCTCTTCCTGCGCCTTGGGAGGGTGCCATCTCCTCCCTCACTGTTGGGCGTCTCCCTGCAAAGCGTATCAGAGAATTGAGGGGGTAGATTGAGCTTGTTGTCATTGTTTTTTTAAACCTTTCTGTTTGGTTTTGGTGTTTGTTTTTGAAAAAATGTTGAAAGTGAGCATTGTGCCTTGTTATCGGCAGGTTTCCAGTGGTGGCGATGGGTGTGCTGAAATGGGTGGACTGGACCGTGTCGGAGCCACGGTACTTCCAGCTGCAGACTGACCACACCCCCGTGCACCTGGCGCTGCTGGATGAGGTAGGCCAGAGGGCCACACAGCACGCAGTGGGTCCTCACTTAATGCCCGCTGTCTGTAGGTGCTGCAACTTTAAGGGAAATGGTCTGACCATAGGTCATAGGAACCAGAGTTAGTGCCTCCAGCATCCCATCAGTGTCAGAACAAAATGACGTTGAACGAAACATTTTTCAGGACCTGCTGCACTCTGCCTCATGCTGTTTGTGCCTGTGTTTCTAGCACATCTGTTTAGTGAGCTCAGAAGATATTTTCATCAGAGTTCTTTTTTTTTGCTTTGTTTTTTTAAATCCTCACCTGAGGATATTTTTTCTGTTGTTTTTTAGAGAGCGGAAAGGGGGAGCGGGGACAGAGAGGGAGAGAGACACATCGAGAGAGACACATTGACTGGTTGCCCGCTGCACGTGCCTTTGGCTAGAATCAAATCCTGGACTCCTCAGTCCGTGGGCTGACACTCTAACCACTGAGCCAAAACGGCAAGGGCTCATCAGAGTAATTTCTGTCCTAAACGAGGGTTTTACTTTGAGGACCTCATTTCATTAACTGTGTAGATGTCTCAGTTTCTATCAAGTGAAGCTGACAGTCTGGGCTGAGTGTGGGGGACTGGGATAAGCTGTTTGGTAGCTGTGACAGTGGCTCTGTGTGCTGATGATGAGCCAGGGACTGCCCTCGTGCTCAGCAGCGCTCCTGGCCTGTTTGCAGATCAGCACCTGCCACCAGCTCCTGCACCCCCAGGTCCTGCAGCTGCTTGTGAAGCTTTTTGAGACAGAGCATTCCCAGCTGGATGTGATGGAGCAGGTGAGTGGGCGGGGTGCTGGGCAGCCCAGGTGAGGGCCCTCTCTAACTGACTTCTCTGTCCACTCTTGTAGCTGGAGTTGAAGAAGACCCTGTTGGACAGGATGGTGCACCTGCTGAGTCGAGGTTATGTACTTCCTGTTGTCAGTTACATCCGAAAGTGTCTGGAGAAGCTGGACACTGACATTTCACTCATTCGCTATTTTGTAACCGAGGTCAGCAACATGCCATTTGTTTCATGTTCCATACTGTTTACACTAACACAGCGCCCTTTCTGGTTTAATCTAGTGTGCTTTGTACCTAACCCTGAGAACTGTGCTTTCTGATAATTGTGCTGATGACGGTGACATAGATACTAGTTTACCAAGCAC
This sequence comes from Miniopterus natalensis, assembly GCF_054644295.1. Taxonomy (NCBI): domain Eukaryota; kingdom Metazoa; phylum Chordata; class Mammalia; order Chiroptera; family Miniopteridae; genus Miniopterus; species Miniopterus natalensis. The sequence goes on from NC_142087.1 coordinate 80,762,887, forward strand.
CTCCTACCTACTGGAACTGTATTATTCTACCTGCATCACCCCTGGGTCTTAGTGTGGAGACTGCTGCTGTCACTGGGGGGGCGATACGCTGGGAGGGGAAGGTGGTTTTCTCCAGATCTGACATTTCGTCAGCCTGCGGTGCGATGCTGCCAGCGGGGGTGGGGGTGGGGGTGGGGGGGTTGGGGGGGTGGCACGCGTGTTTGGGGGAGTGACCTGCTGTTCCCTCCTGGCAGGTCCTGGATGTCATAGCTCCTCCCTACACCTCTGACTTCGTGCAGCTTTTCCTTCCCATCTTGGAAAACGACAGCATCGCAGGCACCATTAAGACCGAAGGTGAACATGACCCTGTGACAGAGTTTATAGGTAGGCTGGACCGGAGTGTCCCTCTGCTATGGCTCACATGTCACTCTTTTGCCTCCTGTTTCTAACCTGTGCTCCTCCCGTTTGTTAAGCTCACTGCAAGTCCAACTTCATCCTGGTGAACTGACCACAGCACCTCCAGAGCCGAGGCAGAACATTCCAGACCAGGGAAAACGCCTTCCAGACCAAAGGCGCTCAGCCAGCACCTTGGAAAGGTGTTCTCAGGGGAGGAGGACTTTTCAGAAAGAAAAACGTTAGCAAGAGAAGCGGGAAACCGCTGTGAGGAGCGGCCCGCGCTCCTTGTCAAGCCTTTCACAGTACCCTCTCCCCAGCAGGGACAGTTCACGTTGCCTCTCAGGGTGGGTGGTGGGAATTCAGAAGCTGAGACTTCAATGAACTGCTTGCGAAGCTGACTTAGGTTTTCTCACAAGAACCTGATTAGTTCTTTCATTTCATTGTTCTAATTTCCCAAGAACAAATAAAACCCTTCCTGCTGCTGGAAGGCGGAGACCCTGGTGGTGTGTTCTTGTGCATGAATAAGCCGCGCTCAGGCTCCGCCTGTGTGAAGTCCCATATTTTTATTCACCACTTGGGCGATTTGAAACTGCTGTCTCCCCCCTCCAGCCCCCCATTTCTCCCAAAGTGACAAAAGAACTGGTGACAAATGACACATTATAGACCACAGTTGCCAAAGAGAAAATACCAAACCATCAACTGAAAAAAATTAATGTCTGCAATCACGTCTTGGGCAGGTAGATGGTTCACTGCAGTCCCACAGGGGAGCTGCCCTGTGCCGGGGTTTACGCCATTCCTTGTGAGACTCTCCTGGGGGATGTGCTCTGCCAGGATCATCCGTCTGCATTTGGACAGGCCCCCCTCTTGGTGCTCAGTGCCCTCACCAGTCCTCAGCAGTGTGATTTCAATGTCAGCCCCCAGATCCTCCAAACCATGGCAGTGTCAAAGCAGGATCCACTCTGGTTCACGATGTTTCTTAAAGAACTGCTCTTCTGAGACATCTGCCTTAAACGATGGGGTCCCCAAATGAGCAGTTTTCCTCGATAGCAAGGTTGTACTTAGCGCCCTTCCCATCTTTGTAGGTGCTGGTCACTATCCGCATCCAGCCTCGCTCGCCCTGTGACAAGTGGGAGCTCGTGTTAGCTCATTGCCTGGCCTGAACCCCCTCCCTCTCAGCACACAGACCACCCTCTTCCTCCGCCTGTCACTCAGCGCAGGTCCTACCACCTGCCCAGCTGCCCCTCCCTTTCCCAGGCAGGACCCCTGCTTGCAAATACCTCTTGTGAATATTTTACTTAATATTTTTCATATATTAATATGAAGCACAGTTCGCTTCATGTCAAAGTCTAATTCATGGAACCAAAATGTGGATGCTTTGGACCAGATGACTTAACTTCCTACTAATACCTCCATGTGTAGTAATTTAATACAAAATATTGACGTTGCATCACTTCGACATTAATCATTTCCCCACTTCATAATAATGAATGTCTGTGTCTTAAATCATTAATGGTTCATGCTGCATCTTAGAAATTAAAATTCTGGCAGTCAGTCTCTCCTGGATTTGCAACTCAAATCAAAAGTATGAAAAAATTATATAGGATTACTGGGTGGAGCCAAAACGGGCAGGGAAAACGACGAGATGGCTGTGAAGCAATAAACTAGCTAATCTGAAACTTCTAAAGCAGAGCTCCACCACCCGGCCATTCCCCCAGGAGACACCTGGCAACGTCGAGATGTCTTGGTTGTCATAACTGGTGGACGGGCCAGGATGCTGCTAAACGCAGTATGCCCAGGATGGCAACAGCCCCCACGCAACTCAAGTGTCTGAACCCAGATGTCAGTGGTGCTCAGGGCTGCGGCTCCTAGCCACACGGCCACAGCACCATCGAATGAGAGGAGTGTCAGCAGGAACCTTACCCATGGTTCGCCCCATGAATTGCGGACAATCCAGTACTCAGTCCCGTCGCTGACGCCCCAGCCCACCACAGAAACGATGTGGTTAATGTAGCTCTGCTCCTGGTACTCCGAGTAGATGCCTCCGGTGTATTTCACCATCTTTTCTGTTGCCATTATCCCGCAGCTGGGAGCAAGCAGCCAAAGAATTAGCACTGTAAGTGTGAATCAGTAAATCCGACTGAGATAACACCAGTCAGGTGAGTCTGCCGAGTGTCTGGCCCAGCCCGCAGTCCACAGCACTTGCAGCCTGGGGCCTTTCCACACACTGCCCTTCATTCACTCCCAACCACCCTGAGGGGCCCACCAGCCAGTTCAGCTCCACTTCCGAGAAAACTGGCAGCTGTCTCGAGCCTAGCAAATAAAATTGGCCCGAAGGAAAGGGGCAGAGTGACTGCGGCCTGCACCCTACAGCCAGGTCTGCTCACCTGATGGGACCATTGGCGTAGATCTCCGCCATCATCTTCTCTCTCCCAGAGACGGAGCCATAGTCGCCCACTTTCCAGAGCGTGTAGTTCTGGATGGCCTCGCATTCCTTGAACTCCGTGCACGTGCCGCACTGGTTGAACTTGTCACACTCTGGGGGGTGCACGCAGAGTCAGCACGGGGCCTCTCATCAGTAACCCGCCCCACGAGCACCCAGGCCCACTCCACTTGGCTCACTAAGGATGGGAGTCCTCTCACCACCAGGTGCTGCTTAATTCTGCTCCCTCAGCTGCACAGGAGTTGTGAAAAGCCCCTCCCCAGGCCTTGGCAGAAGGCACAGAACGTTAATTAGCACATAGTAGGCACTCAAATGGCAGGCTTTTTTCCTTTAGAGGCCTGGAGAAGGGCCCTTTCATAGCACTCTACAGCTGAAAGAGTGTAATTAAATGATTAGCTCTTAATAAGATGTCTACTGCTGGCTAGTGAATAGGCCAGTCATTTGGGAAAAATAGGATATTTTGATTATTTTGGTTTGAGGTGATATCAAGAATTGGGCAAGAAATTAAAAAATGCAGCCCTTAGTTCTATAAGACTCCACCCCACCCATTGCGTATGTTCCTCCGGGCCCTTAACCTGCCTTTTCTGGGCTTGCCTGTTACCTATGTTGCTGTTCTAGCTTCTTATCTGTCCAGGTTCCTCCCCAGGACAGTAGACTCCTTGAGGGTTAAACTGGCATGATGTGTCCTTTGGTCACCAAATGCCCAGCACAACCGGAAAGGGCTGGGTCTGTGGCCACATTCGCTAAATACAAAGACCAGGCTATTTATTGCAAACAGCCAGGTTTCTGATGAGCTCCATCTGCCTGTCATGCAAGGTGGGTTACAGGGCCCGGCCTGGGCTGGACTAGACCAGTTCAGGGCTGAGCAGTGCAGGGGGAGGCCCCAGGGCCCGTCTGATTCTGGGTACTTAGTAGTCATTCCCTCCTCCCTCCACCTATCCCTCTCAGTTCTCTGACCCCTGCTGCGTTTACCACTTCAACAAGACTGGCCCAACCAGTGCAGGGGAATTCTTTGTGGCTGGGCAACATGGCCCAGGAGGCAAGTGAGGGCCCAAAGGTGTGGGATGCTGCCTGAGACTGCTGTGTGCCTCAGAGGGCACGGGGCTGGGCAATCCCTTTTGTAGAAGGAGAGGGCGGTGTGGGAAAGCATCTGGGCTCCCCCTAATGCCCCTCCAGTCTCAGCCTTTGAATGGGTCCCAGCTCTCTGCTCCAGCTGCACGAGAGCTCCCACAGAGGCAGGTGACTTAAAACTGCCAATTATGGACTTTTTTTTTCATTGGTGGGGGGAGCAGCCTGAAAGGAACGTGCCAAAGCCAGGGATTCCAGGCCAGCTTGGGTCTGCTGGTCCATGTAGGGCCCCTGGGCTCCAGATCCACCTGAATGCACACAGCCCAGGGTCCTGGGGAGGGGACCCGGCTAAAGCCACATTCTTCCAGCTGGGTCTGCTTGCTTCCAGTTTGGGCAGCAGCCTGCCTGCGCTCCCCGCCCGGCTCCCGGAAAGCTTCCTTGCCCCTGGACAACAGCCACCTGTGCCTCTCTCGCAAAGGCCCACGAAACCACCAAGAAACCAACACATCAGAACTCCAAAATGCGGCCAACTCTGGCCACAGGCTGAAGACACCCCTGCCCAGGCCTTTTCTGGTGGCCTTAATAAAGACTATGGGCTCCCTGCTCCCCCAAACCCACAGGGTTTGAGCCTCCCTCAGCACCCAGACCAGGGTGAGAAGCTTGGATTGGCCTGGGCTCAGGCTGCCCTTTCCCTGGGAAGAGGGGGGCAGGGCGGGCGGGGCCTACCCTGGTCCTTGGCCTGGTAGTTGTTGCAGGTCTCATCTGGGATGCCGTGCCTGTGGGCGTAGGCCCACACCTCCAGGTCGTTGCCCCCCTCGCAGGAGCCAGCCTCCCCGCAGTCAATGACGTTCTGCACGGACAGGAGGGCTGAGGGCCACGCCCCCTTCCTCTTGATGTTGATCCGATCTGAAAGGCAGCACCCATGGGAGTCAGCACCCAGTCTGCCCCGCTGCTGCTGTGGTGGCCCTGTCCCTCTCTGGAGGGCCCTCTCCAGACCGCCTCGGCTTCCCGGAGCCATCTCCCCTGGCCCTTCCCTGCACCAATGTTCCTGTCCACACCCCCAACTGGAAGCGGCATGTGGGCAGGGCCAGGCATGTCTGCTGAGCTGTAGATGCCCCAGAAATGCCAGCTGAGGAGCTGAAAGGGCCAGGAGCAAGGACAGGAGGGCACTTCTGTGAGCAAGTGCAGCCAGGACCTCCAGGCAGTGGGGAGGCTGGGCGGGATCCAGCCCCGAGGACATTGCACCCACTGCTGGTGGGACTGGGGGGCACAGAGGCGGGGCTCTGAACAGCCAGCCACCATCTGGTCACTGGTGACGCTTGCACTGCCTGTGGCCCACACCCCGCCGTGGGCAGCCAGGGACAGCTACAGGTGGCCACTGCACCTGCCTGGGGCCCACCGTCCTGCAACCAATCCTACCCATGGCTCACTTTCCACTGTCCCAAGGTGGTTTCACAGCCACACGCCCTGCCAGGTGCTACCTCAGGGCCTCCTCTAGCTTTCTGCCCTAAGTCAGAACTGGTTACAGCGAGCAGCTGGCCCTCCACAGCCCCTCAGGGCATCGCCGTCCTCTCGCGCCTCTTCCCCCTCCCCCAGACAGACAGAAGCTTCTTGCCACATGAGGTCTGCGTGGTGGCGGACAAAGGACAACAAGCGTCAGTGTGGAAGCATGAAGTAGGTCTGACGAGGAGAACGGGAGAGAATTGGGGGGGCGAAATGCAGAGAGGGTGACAGGACCTCCCTGGGGCGGCGTCCCTGGGGGGGGTCTGGGAGCGCAGGGTCTGGCATGAGAGGGTCCCTCCTGTGCTCCAGCCTGTGACACCCACACTGGGTCCCCACATGGGACAGGGAGCTCTGGTAGGTCAAAGAAGGGTCTTGTGTTTTATCTGCATGAAACCTCAGGGGGTTTCAAGCAGAACAGAAGCACGACCCAAACCGGGTTTGGCCAGGCTCGGTCTAGCCACCTGGGACGGGACGGCAGGGAGGCCGGTCCAGCAGCTCCGAGACAAGGCCAGGTGCCGGGCGTGCGGCTCAGGCTGGGGTGGCTGAGGGGCTGCCGTGGAGGTGCAGGGTATTCTGAGGGGACGAGATCTGTCGCAGGATTATATGAGGGCACGAAACAGGAATCAGGGTGACTCAAGGCCCTTGCCTGAGTGACGGGAAGGATCCCATTGTCACTGAGGATGGAGAACATGGTTTTCGGTGTGGATGAAGAAGGGGTTCTACAGAAAGTAACCTCACAGGGTGAGCCGATCATAAATTCCCAACTGGGCAGGTGATGGAGGGCAGACACGGCCCAGGCATATAACTTATTTTTAGTAATGATTTCTCTTTGCTCTAAGCCATCCCTGCCCATTGCTTGGGTGCATCTAGGTTAACACACCTTTGAAACATCTCTTTTCAGACCCCTCAAGTGAAACCACCCCCAAGGGAGCACTTGAGCTTGTTAACCAGCCTATAATCGGATCTCGCCTGCTCCCTCACCTCCCTGTAACCCTTCTCACGTTGCCTCCTTAATTCCAGATGCATAAAAGCAGCTGCAAAACTGTCCTTCTCTGCAGCATTTGAGATCTTGCTGCCCAGTAATTGTCTGCAGTTTTGGCTCAAATAAACTCTTATAAAAATTCTCTAGAGGTCTGGATGTTCTTTTGTCCACAGGGGTGAGGGTGGTGGTGGGAAGGATGGGCTGTTTGGACTGAACATATGAGGATTGAGGGGTGAGGCATCCAAGCAAGAGGGAGGGAGAGTGCATCTTTGTGTGTAAAGCTGAGGGGCGAGTTCAGGTGGAGGTCGGGTGGAGCCAGGGACTCAGTCCTGGGGAACCCTATGATCAGTAGTGAATTTGAGAGGGCGAGGAGCTCTGAGAGCATAGAAGGAGCTGGGCAAGTGTTACAAGGACAGATGAGGAAGGTGGAGGCCCAGGGCTGACCACTGGACCTGCCTGCATGGCAGCCCCTTGCTGGTGGCCTTAGCAAGAATGGTCCGGGTGCAGTGAGGCTGCAGTGGGCTCAAGGATGGAGAGGAGGAAGCAGGGAGCCCGGCAGACGGGTGGTAGCTGGAGGCAGGCTGGGGTCATGCCCTTGTTCCTGTTCACAGTGATGGCCAAGTCTGGGCACAGGGAGGAATGGCCTTGGCAAGGGACTCACACACGTGACGCCCAGAGACTGGAGGGAAGGCAAAAACTACAGCCAGATGCACTGGATGGCAGCTGGCTGGGCACCTGTGGAAGTCCCCTTCTGAGGGCTTCTATTTTCTCAGTGAAATTGGAAGAATCCTGCTGCTGGGGAAAATGTTCAAGGTTTGAGAAGAAAGCAGAAGAAGCAGCCCTTTGCCCAGGAGAGAAATTCCCCTCCAGAACTGTGGCCGGTTTACTGTCTGAAAGGGACCAGTCAAAGGTGGCCCCAGCCCCCCGTCTTTCACAAATAAAACCTGGGCATGTGACTCCCTCTCTCAGCCCCTACAGTGCTTCCCCAGGCCCCTCCCCGGGGACTAGGCCCCTGGGGACTTCTGAGGGCCTTCCTTCTCCCCTCCCCCACAGTCACAAGGCCCTTTCACTTCCCCAACTGAGCCAGCCGTCCCTGCTTGGCCTTTGCCCTGACCGTCTGCCTTAAGGCTGCCATGCCCTGCCTGCCCGGCCCATGCCTCACAGCAGTTCCCGTGGTTAAAGCTCTGGCCCTGTCTATCTTCTGGCCACCCCAGCTCCCCCAAGGGTTCCTGTACCTTCCAACTGGGCCTCAGCCTACCTGCTCCCTTCCTCCTCTTTCCTGAAGGGTCAGGTGTAAACTGCAGCCCCCAGGGGTCTCTCATCAGTCTCCCAAAAGAGATGGGGCAGGGTCACCGGGGAGACCCTGCCAGATGCCACTCCTTCAGCTGGCTGCCCCGTGAGCTCCCAAGTCAGCCCTCGGGGCAGCTTCCCGGTGGGCAAGTCCCTTCTCCAAGGGACTTCCAGGGTGAGGCAGGCTCCTGGGACCCTGGGCTGCCACTAAGGACACAGAGCCCCTCTCACATGCTGCCCTGGAGCTGAGGGAGGCTGGACGCTGGCCTCTCCTCCCTCCCCAGGCCAGGCCCAGCAGCCTTCTCCGGTGGTTCCGACCTCAGTGGCTGCCTTCCTCACTGACCAGCCGGCTAAGGCCCCGAAGAGAAAAGGGGACAGCCACTCACTGCACTGTCATTGGCTTTTGAAAGCAGCTTCATCTGCACCCAAGACACCGGCAGGGTCACTGAGTTTGCATTTCTGGCTCCATCCCAAGTGGCCGGGGTCACAACTTTGGGACAGAGAAGGCCCCTGGAGCCCCCCGTCCCTGGGCTCCTGTCCTCGTGCTGCAGGGCACCCGCAGGCCCCGGCAGGCGCCCCTGCCCAGTGGGACACCATCCAGCCTTGGCCACTTGGCCTCTTCCATCACGAGGCGCAGCAGCGGCCAGCTCGCCTGGTCTGAGGGCTCGGGCTGCAGGCTGCGTCCGGCCGCCCCCACCTACCGGCCATGGCGCTGGTGCTGCCGTGGGCCCAGCAGGAGCCGCAGTACTGCGGGATGTGCTGGTTCCGCGTGACGCTGGCGTAGTTGACCCCGTCCACGCCGCGCCAGTCCCAGCTCCCGGGCAGATCCGCAGGGCGCAGGTACTCGTGAGGCCGTGGGTACGTCCTGCGGAGAGACCACCACGGACGTCAGCCCCGGGCCCCCGGGCCCGCTCCCCAGAGTGAGCGGGAGGGGAGTGAGCCCTCGGCCGCCAGCCCACCCCAAGTGCAGGCACCAGGCTCCCCGCAGCGCCCCAGGTGCAGGAGGTGGGGCCGGCCCAGCCCGCAGACGCCGGGGCTCCCCTGGATGTGAGAGAGGAGAGGCCCCCAAAGGGCTTGACCCTCAAAGGTCAGGGGGCGCGGGGCGCCCGGGAGGCAGCAGGGCCCGGCGCGCACGAAGCCCGGGGCCCGCCCGCGCCCGCCCGCGCCCGCCCGGGCCCACCTGCGCCCCAGGCTGGACGGCGCGTCGGCGCGCGGGGCGCGGTAGCAGCCAGGCCCCGGGAGGAAGCGCGCGGCCCGCGCCAGCCCCGCCAGCAGCGCCAGCAGCAGCAGCGGCCTCGCCGCGCCCGGCCCCGCCATGGCCCCGCTCGCCTCTCGTGCCCCGGACCCGCGCCGGCCTCGCCCGGACCCCGCACCCCTTCGCCCGCGGCCCGCCGGCCCTTAAGGCGGTGGCGCGGTGCAGGCCCACCCCCGGGGCGGGGCGGGGCGCGCGCTCCTGGCCCGGTGACCCCGGCCCCGCCCGGCCGCGCGCCCGGGGGAGGGGCCTGGCCGGGGTCACGCGCCGCCGGGACCCAGACCCCAGGCCTGACCCCGGGCCTGACCCCGGGCCTGACCCCGCGCGCGGCCCGGCGGCGCGACCCGGCACCTGGCGGGGCCCGCGGGCCGGGGGTGCGGGGGCGGCGGGGCCTCGGCGTCCCGCCGGCCGTGGACCCCTGAGACCCCCCCGGGGAGGTGCCCGCTGTCCCACCTCCCATCGCGGCCCAGGCTCCCTGGAAAGCCCCGGGGGAAAGCCACTGTCCCTGCAGCATTGTGCCCTGGCCTGTCTCCTGAGCTCCGCCTGGCAAGGACCCGGCCCGGGGGATGTGGCCCCTCGCAGAGGAGGCGGCGCCCCCAGGAAGCGCTCCCTGGGCACAGAAACCGTTAGTTCTGCTTTCCTCCCCAAGACGCGGGAAGGGCTTCCTGCTGACACAGCGCCTCAGGGGCAAAAGCGGAACCAAAAGCAGAAGTGGGGCCCCTGGCCTTGATTTCCTAACTGAGGCCTCATCCCTCCCTCCTGCTGCTCAGGCCGCAGAGCGGCCTCGCCTGTAAGCCAAGGGTCGTGGCCTCTGGTGGGGTCTGCACAGGCCTGGGCTGGGGGACCTCAGGTGGACGCCAGCTGCCCCTCCCCTTCTAAGTGGGCACCCGCCCCGGGCCCTCCTACCCTCCCTGGGCCTGCCCCTAGCGGGCAATCAGAAATCAAAATGACTGCCTCCTGGACTGCCAGCAATTTCCGTGGCCACCCGTGGAAGCACCGAGGTGACCACGGTACCTCAGCAGGGCTGGGACGCCCGTGGGGCAGTGGCTGGCAGAGCAGAGCCAGGTCTCGGGTGAAGCCCAGGCTTTGCTTTGTCAGCCCAGAAGCTTCAGTCCCTGTTTCTGAAAAGCCACCGCAGAGCTGGTGTAGTCACAGCCCCATCCTTTTATGTGCTCTTTCTCTTCTTGGAAAGCCAGCTCCTGGGAACCCTTAGTGCCACTCAGTTTGTCATTAGCAGGTGACCTGCAGTCACATAGGGCCCTGGGCTCCGAGGGCGGAGCTTGATGTAAGGCTGCAGCCCACAGATTCCGTAGCGGGCCGGCCTGATCGCGTGGCCTCCAGGGGCCAGGGCTCGGGCAACGGTCAGGCAGGGTGGGAAGGTCAGGTAGCCCTGTGGAGTGCAGGTTAATCGGAGGGAGGGACAGTGACATACTCAGGCTGGTGGTGGGTGGGACATCCAGGGTTTCCCTGACACAGAAGCGAGTCAGGCTCAGAAAGTGATGGGAAAACCAGGCAGCAGGCTGGGTGTCCAGACATTGAAACCACAACTTGCAAGGCAGATGCGAGTGAAGTCTGGTGTGGCAGGCCCTTCAGCCCCCATGGGGCGTCAGACATGTGGCCCCAGCGCCCTTCACGAGTGAACTTCCTGTGATCAGTGGATGCTGACCGCTCTGAGAGGGCGCGACCTTGGACGGACCCAAGGCGAGCCTAGACCTGCAGACGGTGGTCAGCACAGGCCTCGTGCACCGTGAGGGAAGAGCGCGGGTCAGCATAAAAGGCCCCTGGGGCTCAGGCCGGGGAGGAGGCATTGAAGAACCTGCTGGACTGGCCTCCAGGTGGCCACGCCTCGTCTCTCCTCACAGCAGATGCACCTGAGCAGCAGCCTCCAGCCCTGCAGACCTGGAATTGGGTTCTGTGAGGGTATTTGTGAGAATGACACATCTCCTCCAGCCTGCAGCAGAGGGGCTCGGGCAGGGCCCCCGCCAGCTCTAGCTGCTCCCTCCTACCCATCTGGGGCGAGCCTTGAATCTCGTCGGTGCTTGAGGCTTGGAGTCCCCCCTGAAACCACTATAGAACCCTTCCTCTGGAGGCCAACCTGGTGCCCTGGCTCTTTCCTCCAGGGTGTAACTGAGTAATACCCACTCCCAGTGGTGCTTATAGGCAGAGACACTGACTTTCTAGAATAGTCACCAGACTGGGAAGCATCTCTCCTCTTTAGATGTTGGCACAACCCTATGAGGTAGGGTCAGATTCTATCTCCGCATTTTATAGGTGGCAAGACTGAGGCTCCGAAGAGGTCAGGAGACGTGTAGTTAGCATGAGGCTCGTGGGTGGCAAGTTGGGATCTAGTTCCCCTTGTTTTTTTTTGGTTTTTTACCCCATAAAGTCTCCTGACACACATGTGATCCAGGGCCAAACACAAAAACCTATGATTTCTAAAAACAAGGTTGATTTCCTCCTGGTCCCTATAAAGAACACACATACTTGATCGTCGGCCCAGGGCTGGCCCACTCTCCCCACCTGCAGGGGGGCGCAGACAGGTTGAGTTTCTGCCTCTGGAATTGCCTCAGAACCTTCATCCCCCCTTCCTTCAGGCTGTGCCCTCTGGCTGCCGCCCACAAGCTGCAGACACTTCCATTATTCCGCATTCCTGAGTGTGGCCACATCCTGGACACCGGGTTTGTCGGGAGGGATGCTGACCGGCCAGGCAAGTCTGGCTCCTCAGGGCCCCTCGGCCTTCCTGTCGGCCGCAGGGATCCTCTCCGTCCCCGTGGCCCGAGGTCTGATGCTCAGCCCGAATCCCAGGTCCCTTTGCAGCGGAGGCCTTCTGATTGGGTGGGTCAGGTGCAAGATCAGTCCTGCCGCTACCCCCAAAGGCCATCCTCATCACACCCTCTTCCGGCCGCACACATTTGCTGGGGAGGGAACATGCCTCCCCGGGAACCCACCCATGAGGCTGGCCGTCGGCATCACCTTCAGAACACGTTGGCCACAGCGCAGCCTTAACGTGGAGTCCACCCGGGAGCTGCCCATGAACTTAGCCGCGGGCCTCGCCCATTCACCGGGACAGACCTGGTGGCTCTCTGGTCAGGCAGTCGAGGTGTTTGCTGAGCACCTGGTACTGACGAGCTGCTGTGGCAGCCCCGGGACAAGCGGGGGCAGGCCCCTGCCTGTGAGGAGCTTGCACTCTGGAAGGGGCATGCGGAGAAAGGAAACCGCGCCCAGAGGAGAAAGTGCTTGGAAATGAATAAAACGGGGATTGCTGGAGACACGGCCTCTGGGGAGTTTGCTCTGGGCAGTTGCCTTAGCTCTCCAGGGAGTTGAGACTGAATGAGGGCACGGCCACGGGAAGTGCTGGACTTCGCAGGCAGAAGGAAGAGACCATGCGAAGCCCTTGACACTCAGACATGCTTAGTGGGAGCGGCCACCTGGAAGAAGCCGGAGGGCCTCAAGGCAGCAGGGACGGCTGGCAAACAGGCGGGACAAGGGCACGGAGAGCTCGCAGGGGCCCTAAACACCCTCGGACCTCTGCCGGGGGCACAGCTGCTGTGTCCTGTCTGCCATCCGAGCCCATGCTTCCGCAGGCTGGGGCGGACTGGAGGTGCAGGCTCCGTGCGCTCCCTCCCGGGCCCTCCCTGGCATCTCCTGCCCAGGACCTGAACCCCACACATCGGTGCGGTAAGGGGGGTTACCCTGGTGGCAGCTAGTTCCTGAAGGGCGCGGGTGAGGCCTGATTTCTGCTTTAGATCCCTCTGGTGGCCACGGGGAGGGTGAAATGACAGAGGGGCGCGTGAGGTCGGTGAGGCTGCTGTGGTCGTGGGGCACGGTGAGTGGTGACGCCCCTGGAGAGATGGCGACAGCGGACACACGGGGCAGCCTGTCTGGGAGGCGGGGCTGGCAGGACCCAGGCGTGGGGCAGGGCTGAGCAGCCGGGCTCCTCGGATGCTGAGCTGGAGCCCGGTGGGCCGACCCCTCGACACCTTGCATTGAGCCCCTAGATGAAGGGGCTGGAAGACCTGCAACCTGACTTGTCTCTGCTTTGCCGTCATCCTGGGACTTGAGCGGGCCGGGCTGCCCTCCAAGCCCCAGGTCCCTAAGCGAGGTGCGGGGAACTCGGTAAAGGCCGGGAAAGGGGACCAGGGCTGCACGTCTCTGCCGCTGGAGAGCCGGCCCGTATTCCTACTCCCCTGAGGTCCTGAGAGCCCCTGAGAGCATCTGGCCAATATTTGTTGGATAAACAAATGGCTTTCTGGGACGCACACAACAGAGATTCCTTGGACGAGCACCGGGCTTGCAGAAGTTTCTGTTTCTGTTTGGTGTCAGCTCCAGGTGCCGACCGCACTCTGCCCATCGCTGCTCCCGCCCGGCCCGTGGCTTCTCAGGACCTGTCCACCGTGGGGGGGGCGGCGCTGCCGGGAAGGTTCCCGTGTCCCCGCGGAATCACAGCGGCTCGGGAAGTGCGTGTGCGTGCGTGCATGGGCGCCTGTACATGTGTTCATGCATGTGTGCGCGTGTGCATGCGTTTCCTCCTGGACATTGGAGATGGCACAGCCCAGCTCCGATTCTTGATGTGCCCAAAGAGATGGGGCACGCCGGCTGGGGGACAGGGTCCGAGGCTCCTCCGGGAAGCCTGGCTTGTGGGAAACAGCCATGTTCTGCGAGTCCCCTCTCCCCCAATTGCTTGGTCTTCCTCCCAGAACTTTCCTTTACAGTTAGAGCACACACGTCGAGGCAGGGACAGGAAAGGAGCTCGCTCAGCTGATGAGCTGCCCACACCCGCTGAGTCACTCCTAATGGCCCCTCAGATGTCATTTTCTTGGTAAGATGTTTGGAAAAATTTCTGCTTCTGAATCACAAGCAAACACTGTAATTCAACAATCTCCTCTGAGTTATTCAGGGAACTTCAGTGTACTCAGCAGAGGGAGATCAGGCGGATGAAATCAATGAGTTCTGAGTGCTGTGTTTTTCCTAATTATATTTCATTTGTCACAAGAGGGGGCCTCCATCTGACCCCAGGGGTTCAGCTCCTGGAGGAAGCCTGCAAGCAGCCGATGTGAGGTTTTGGGGTGACACTTGGTTTCTTATCATCTTAGTTCTGTTCCCATAATAGACCCAGTGACACGTAGGAAAAGGCTGCTGCCCCGCGTCTCCTCGTGGACTGGACAGTGTGCTGGAGGGGGGGGGTGTCCACTAAGGGCCCGCTGGTCGCACTGGGTCATCTCGGTGTCTTCAGACAGTGGCATTCTTGTGGAGCGGTAGTGTTACCTACCGTGCGTGCTCAGGGATGTTGTTGCTCCTTCCCTCTGCCCTCTGCCCTCTGCCCTCTGCCCTCTGCCCTCTGCCCTCGGGGGTGATGCTCGCAGAAGCCCTGAGCTCCAGCACAGTCCTACTAACCTGCCTTTGCCACAGTCCTTTTCCAGGGGACAAAAGGACTGTCCTTCATCACAGATGCCCACTCTCAATCCCTTGCTGCAGTTCAGGGCTGGTGTCACCTCCATCCTGGCAGGAGATCAGAGCTCGGGTAACGCTGGCCACTCATGAGACATCTGTTGTTCACCTGTGTCCCAGGAAGGAGCCGCTACTGCTGGTCTGAGAAAGACACTAAGGATTCCACTGCCATGGCTTTCACTTAATTGGCCCTCAAAGCAGAGGTCCTTCCTCAGGGACACAGCGACCTTCACCAGAAGGTAAAGGAATGCAGACGGAGTGGATGCTTTCCGACCTGGGCCTTCCTACTCTTCTGTTTTGCCCAGACATTTTTAAACTCAGAGAGCCAGCCCTCTGCGCCCACGACTAGCTCAGCCTGGCACACAGGGGTGCGCACTACCTAGAAACAAATGGCGCCATCTGTACAGTGAGCCACAGCCTCTACCATCCTACACAGCAGACTTGGAAAACACCGCCTGCAAAGTCAGTCCCCACAGTGGGCCTGGGGCCACTATTCCGCGTTGCCGCTGCGAAAACTCAGGTTCAGAGAGGAGGTGGGCCCCAGGAGTGGCTGAGCTTCAGCACTGGGGACTGTGGGCGCCCTGCCCAGCATCTGCCTTTGCCCCCAGCAGCGTCCAAAGCTCAGCGGTCCAAAGCTCAGCGTAGCACTGGGACTGAGTAAACACTGCCAGCGGGGCTGGGACTCAAAGCAAACAGGGCTCCTCTTCTTTCCCCTTTTAGCCAACTGCCCCATTAACAGAAAAACCTTTTAAGCGCTCATCTAGAAACCTGGCCTTCCCCTCCCTGAGCAAACTGAGATGGCCAAGAGGAATGTGCTCCAGGGAGGAGGTGGTGGGGGACCCAACACAGTGGCTTCTGCTCACAGGGCAAAGAATGAACACAGGGAGGTCAGGAGTGCCCCTCCGCCGGCTGTGGTCTGGGCCCACAGGCCCTAGGAGCAGCCCCAGCAGCCACCGCTCCCCCTAATAGCGCGCGCGGTTACCCCACCGACAAGCCACTCCTGACACCCAGGTTTCTTGGAACAGTTTATACTTTCAGCCCAGACCACCTCTTAGGGGACAGAGGAAAAAGTCCTCCGGCATCAGCCCTGCCCCACGTGAGGACATACTGAGTAAATACATTATCACCTTTATGACAACTTGCCGTTCTGAGTGTGGCTGCTCAAACTTGCCCAGCTGTCTGTGTGCGCTCCGCAAACATTTGCTGAGGCCGTTACCCAAGGGGCAGGTGGGGGACTCAAAGGTGGAAAGACAGTGGCAGTTCCAGGCTGGGGGAGATAAGGCATGCCTCTAAGTGATTAGCAAACAGGGTGGAGGAAAGTGCTGGGGCGGCCAGGCGGGGTGTCTGTGACCCAGGGGCTGCGGAAAGTCACGGTGCTCCAGGGGGGCAGCAGTTGGGCTGTCCTGGGGCTCTGGAGGAGTCGGAGGAGCAGGGGGAAGGTGGGGAGGGCAGGAAGGGGATGAGGGCAGAGGGCACCGAGGGAGGGGGGATAGGGTGACATCTATGAGCTCGTTTTTTAATTTGTGGAAAGTACTGCTAGGCACCTGCAAATTCCTTTGTCTTGAACTCACACTTTCTTCTCTTTACCTTTGGGGGTGGCAGAGTTTGAACCACAGCATCTGTGATTTGAGTAGAAGGAAATTCCAAACTGGAGAAGTGTTACAAGAGTGCTAATTCTACAGTTTGGGGAGACTTTCTATAGTTAACATTGTCTCACCTTTCTCCTCATGTATCACATCGTTACTGTGTTGCCTAAATGTTTGTGACTAATTCACAGCCCGGTGACTCTTGACCCTGAATGCATCATAGTATCTCCTGAAAAAAAGGATTTCTATTTGCATAAGCCCCAGGCCCTGATCACATGTAGAAACTCTAACGTGGATACAATGTTATAGTGTAATGTACTGCAGTGTATTCAAATGTCCATAACTGTCCTAGTAGCACCCTTCACAGCAACTTTTCTCCTGGTCCAGGGCCCGACCCAGCGTCACACGGTCCTCTTCTGGACAGTGGCAGACAAGAGAGCTCTGGCGCTGGCCCCAGGGGGGGACAAAGTCCTTCCCCACCTCTGGGTTTCTCTTCAGTGCACAGCTTGGGTCCTTTCATTCTGTAGATGAATGCCTTTGGGAGTGGGGAGAGGCTACCCACCCCCTCCCCCAAGTCTGTTGTTAGTAACTTTCCTGTACCACTGACTTCACGTCTTGGGCCTCCCTAGGCCTACAGAAAGTGCACAGGGTTCAGGAGTCAAGGGTCAGGACCCGGCTTGGGAGGCAGGGCTGAACCCTCAGCGACATCACCCAGAGGCAGGGAGGATAGGGACCAGGGACTCTGGGTCTGAGTCCAGGTTTGAATCCATGCCCTGGATGAATGTGTTTTCCTACATGAGTCACCTACTCAGAAGCTCCGTGAGCTCAGGGGTGCCCAGACCTGTCCCTTCCATTCCTGAACTCCCAGCTTCCAATGTGTGCCCGGCACGTGGAGGTCCCTGTTGGTAGCTGTTCAGTGAATGGGGGCCTGCCTTGGGGTTCCTGGCACATGCTGGAGAGAGCCCTCAGGAAGCAGGTGCTTGCCGGGGACCCTTGCCCATGTGCCAGGGGCTTCAGGACTGAGACGTGGCCCTGTCTGCATCCCTGGTGCTCTATGCTGCTGGGCAGGGCTGGCTGCGGGTATGAGGTGTGGGGACTGGGACTGGTTTTTCAAGTTGTTTGCTGGGAGCTCAGGGAAGCATGCTGAAGACCTGGAAGAGTGGGGTTCACCCTCTGTGCCCCCTCGGCTGGGCCTCAGTGAAATGTGGTTGGGAGTCCATCTGCCTTTTGGAGAAATCAAGGTCTGCTCAAGGAAACCAACGGCAAGCAATAAGGCCCCGGACAGCAGGACAAGAGCAAAGGGGATGACAGAATGCAGGGCCAGGAAGGGTGCTGAGGGCCAGGCTGAGCTGCCGCACCATGTGCCTCACCAACCAGTGCCCAGGGTCCATCACACAGGCCCACACCTGGTGCTGGGCCTCTGGGCACCGTGCACGAAGGCAGCCTTTGGTCTTGATCTCTAGGAAATGACCAGGCAGTATTCTGCGCTGGGAGAGGAAAAGAACACCCCCTTCACTAGGATGATAGGCGGAGAGCACAGAAGGGTGGGGGTGGGCCTCTGGGCTGGACACACCCTTGGGTTACACTGGAAGGGTAGCCGGGTCAGCTGGTCGCATCACTGTGATGACCAGAGTCGTGTTGGGCTGACACTGGTGAAGGGCGGCTCTCGTGGAGTCTGAGGATTCTGTGAAGATCTTACCCTTGGGCAGAAGGCAAGGATGCGTGAAATCGTGCACATTCAGATTGGCCAGTGTGGTAACCAGATCGGAGCCAAGGTAAGGAGCCTTCCATTTCTAGGACTAGCTCCACCACCGTCCACAGGTGCAGCCAAGCAGACTGCATACACTTGCTGGGTGTCTGATTATTAAACAATGCCTTTAATTAGAGACAAAGGAAATAGTAAAGTTGTAAAGGGTTAATTTAATTCACATTAATTTTGTTGGGTTTTGCGTATTATACATGTCAACCATTTTTACTCCTATCACCTTTAAGCAATGAACTTTTCATATCTAAAAACAGTAATTTGTCTCCAGTTTTCTAGTTTGCTGGGAAACTTGACACAATTTCACTAAACTATCTTTCCCCCTCTCCCATATTTATGTTATAAAGTTAGAAAAGATCAACTACTGTTCTATTTAATATGCAACAGAAAAGGAAAGAGGTAAACCTACAAGTCTTGTGCCCAGTAGCAAAAAGAATTAAAATACACCCTCTGGGATATGTGAGTTTTTCTCCTCCCCCCTTAAGTTTTCTGTGCAGGACCTGGCTCAGTTGGCTAATGCTAAGAAAACCCCAACCCTAATCTTAAGATGACCAAACAGTATCTGATTCTCATTGCTGCTTTAAAATGACTTTTACAAGTATCAATTGTATTAAAACTGTCTTTAAATTTTAAAAAGTTGTGGTAAAACACACAGCCTAAAATTTACCATCCTAACCATTTTAAAGTGTATCTTGCAAAACTGAAACTGTCCCCACTAAAAAGTAACTCCACAGTCCTCTCCCCGGTGCTAGGCCCCACCATTCTGCTCTGTCTCGTATCAATTTGACTTTTCTAGGTCCCTCATAAGTGGAATCATACAGAATTTGTCCTTTTGTGACTGGCTTGTTACTGAGCATGATGTCCTCAGGTTCATCCATGCTGTAGCAGGTGTCAGAATTTCCTTCCTTCTTCCTTCCTTCCCTCCCTCCCTCTGAGAACGTTTTTATTGATTTGAGAGAGAGAAACATCGATTGTTACCCACTCATCCACCCATGGACGTTGGGTTGTTTCCCACTTTGGGCTGCTGTGAATGACGCTGCTGTGCTAAGACCAGTCTTTGACGCAGGAGTTTAAAACCCAGGGCAAAGGCGGTTACTGCCTGGAGAGAAGCACTGCCGTCCACACCGGTGATGACTGCCAAGTGGCAGCCCGTGGAGAAGGGGAGGCCCGAGCCCACTGCCCTGACGCTGGGAGACAATGTGAACGAAGGCCTGCCGGGGAGTGCAGGTCCAGACAGAGTCTTCGCTCTTACTCCAGAACTGTGTTGTCTAGTGGTTAGAACCCCAGCATCTACGAATTATTTGGGGCCATAAGAACTTGAAGTTACGTTGACTTTGCGGTGCCACAGAACTTAGCTTGATTCATTCTTCCACGCCCTGAACAGTGCTGGTCATTCACTAGAAGACAGACCACAGCCGGAGCAGAGCTGTCATTTATAAGACATGGCTGGGAAAAACCCCTTGGGAACTTTAGCATAAATGAATATATTTTCATTGCCCTGGACCATGGGCCTCTCCAAGGCAATGAAAAGAAGCCGTCTCAGTAACTGTTTCCCTACTGAGAACTTGGCAGGTATCTACGTTAATAAAAACTGTGTATGTGACTAAAAGTGTAATATGTTTCAAATAGTCACAATAAGCTCTGTTTGATGTTGAATTGTGTGCACACCTGATCATCAAAAATACGCATCGCTTGAATCGTGCATAGATGTCCCAGTTCTGTTCTGTTGGGTATGCTGCATGAAAATAAATCTCCAAAGTGAAATGAGATGTTCCTGTAAAATCAGCCAAGAGTTCAGTCCGTTTGCATTCCAGAGTCTATACGTTACAAGTTTGTAGCACTGCTGGGTGAAATTAGAGCTACACTGTCTGATGTGAAATTCTAAAACAGCTTTAATGTGCACAATGGCCTGAATTCAGTAAGAGCAAAATCCAGTTTAATAACTTGTGCTGACAGTTCATTTGGGGAGTTCGGGTGCGTATAGGAGTCAGTCTTCAGATGTACGTGTGGTAGAGGCACGAAGTGAATTACGCTGCGGAGAGGAAATTTATGAGGACGAAGAGCACGTCTGGGAAGGTATGGTCAGGGAGGCCCAGGCGAGTGGGCCCAGGCCTCCTGTCTTCCTGCTCAAGCTGCTGACTCGAGGGAGCCAGCCTGGCCTTTTCCGGCTCCCTCTGCACACTGACCACTCCTTCTCTGCTTTCAGTTCTGGGAGGTGATTGGTGAGGAGCATGGCATTGACTCGGTTGGGAGCTACGGCGGGGACTGCGCCCTGCAGCTGGAGAGGATCAGCGTGTATTACAATGAGGCCCACGGTAGGATGCTGCGCTCTGGGAGCAGTCAGTGGTCAGAGGGGGGACCGTGAGATGTCCCATGAGTGATGTCTGGGCAGAGCAGCAGGATGTCAAGCGATGGGTTCCCAAGCCTTGTTCAAAGAAGACGCTAAATAAGGTCACACGTCTTAACACCCAGTTTTAGCACCAACCTTCCTTTTTGGTTTTTGAATAAAAACCAGCAGCATTTCCACTAGGAACAGACTCTCTGTCATTGGCAACACAACACAACGAAACAATAATGGAAGAATTTTTAAGGTATTTTATAGATTTGTGCAACTTTTGTTGGGGTCAGGATGTGATTGCAAATCTCTATCACAGACACCTTTGTTGGGGGGAGGGGCAGTATCACAAGGTTCTGTTTTGATGAATCATTAACATTTAGAAAAACAACAGTTTGCTGACTTCTTCCTATTTTTCTGCACAGGTAAGAAATATGTGCCCCGAGCTGTCTTGGTGGACCTGGAACCTGGGACGATGGACAGCATTCGATCCAGCAAACTGGGAACTCTCTTTCAACCAGACAGTTTTATCCACGGTAGGTTTTTCTGGACAGTTCCATCGGGAGGAGAGGATGCCTGCTAGTGGTGTCCTCCTCTCTCCACCCCGCTTCCCTTGACTCTGGGTAGGTAATCACGATTCCTCTGCCACAGGTAACTCTGGGGCAGGCAACAACTGGGCCAAGGGCCACTACACAGAGGGAGCAGAACTGCTCGACAGCGTCCTGGATGTCGTGCGGGGCGAGAGCGAGGCCTGCGACTGCCTGCAGGGCTTCCAGATCGTGCACTCGCTGGGCGGGGGCACGGGTTCGGGCATGGGAACACTGCTTATGAACAAGATCCGAGAGGAGTACCCCGACCGCATCCTCAACTCCTTCAGCGTCATGCCCTCGCCCAAAGTGTCAGACACAGTGGTGGAGCCCTACAACGCCGTGCTGTCCATCCACCAGCTGATCGAGAATGCCGACGCCTGCTTTTGCATCGACAACGAGGCCCTCTATGACATCTGCTTCCGCACCCTGAAGCTGACCACACCCACCTATGGCGACCTCAACCACCTGGTGTCCTTGACCATGAGTGGCATCACCACCTCCCTCCGGTTCCCGGGCCAGCTCAACGCCGATCTGCGAAAGCTGGCTGTGAACATGGTGCCCTTCCCCCGCCTCCACTTCTTCATCCCTGGCTTCGCCCCCCTCACCGCCCAGGGTAGCCACCAGTACCGGGCGCTCTCGGTGGCCGAGCTCACCCAACAGATGTTTGATGCCCGCAACACCATGGCTGCCTGCGACCCCCGGCGGGGCCGCTACCTGACGGTGGCCTGCATCTTCCGGGGGAAGATGTCCACCAAGGAAGTGGACGAGCAGATGCTCACCGTGCAGACCAGGAGCAGCAGCTGCTTTGTGGAGTGGATCCCCAACAACGTCAAGGTGGCTGTCTGTGACATCCCACCCCCGGGGCTGAGCATGGCTGCCACATTCATCGGCAACAGCACGGCCATCCAGGAGCTCCTCACCAGGGTGTCGGAGCACTTCTCAGCCATGTTCAGGAGGAAGGCTTTCGTGCACTGGTACACTGGCGAGGGGATGGACATCAATGAGTTTGCCGAAGCTGAGAGCAACATCCATGACCTGGTGTCTGAGTACCAGCAGTTTCAAGACGCCAAAGTGGCTCTAGACGAAGATGAGGAGGTGGTGGCAGAGGCAGAGGCGGAAGCAGAGGATAAGGAACATTAACCACAAGAGCAGCTGTGAGCAGTAGCAGCAGGTGCATCCTCCTGGTGGCAATCCCAAGGCTGCTCCGCTGCGTGGCTCGGCCGGCCACACCGCACAGCCACTCAGTGCTAGCTTGGACATGGGGCTATGGGTGGGTGGGGCGGGGACTTCACTGACGGCTGCAGGCGCTTGTATTCCATGCACGCTGTGTGCACTCCTTTGAATAGTAAAGTGAGTTTATCACAAAGCACTCCCTTTGTTTACAACTGTTTACTGGGTGTTTACTGTATGCACAGCACTGCGCGGGCATCAGGACAGCAGGGATGTGCGGGGAGAACAGCACCCTGTAAACCTCAGCACTGAGGTGCACCTGGACTTGGCTCCCCGGCTGCTAGGGCTCTGCCCAGCACCCTACTTTCTCCTTACTGGCTTCCAGGAAGGCCAGGTAACTAAGTTGTACTGGGGACTCAACTGAGGTGAGTCAACACCCACAGGCAAATTGTGCAGCCCTTGTGTACCATGCAATCTCCAACTGGAAAGAGGAAAGAAGTGTGGGCCTCTCCACACAAATTCCCCAAAACCAAAACCAAACACAACAGGCTAAACTGAGGCATGCCCCTGACTAGCCAGCTTCCAACACATGTATTTACATATTTAGGCTTCTTACTGGTGTTAGACTCGGGGCCTCATCGACTACCCTCTTCGCCTTGCAAGGTTACTTCGAAACGACCCTCCCACTCCCATCCGGTCACCACTTTCTGAGGGTGCTCCGTAGCCTCTGTTCACTCAGAAAGGGCACAGTGGAGGCTCAGCTACCATCCACACAGAAAAACTGAGCAGCGAGGGCTGCAGTGCCCTTCCTGTTTACGGAGGACATCGTCTCCTTAGAGGACTTTTACAGTTCAGATTAATTTGCAGAAGTTGCCATGAATGTCTGCAGGATGACACAGCTTTAACTATCACACTGTTTTAATTTTCTCTCATTGAGCATCATCAAATAATCTATAACTTAATTAGTTTACCTATTTCTGACATATAGCACTGTGTCCCTTCCAGGGCTATAGGGTTTAATGGCCTACAATTACCAGTCTACCCTGTTTGCTCCACAGACAGCTGGGAATGGGGAGAGGCTGCAACTCTCACTGCAGGAAATATTCACTTGCAGGCACTGGGTCCTTGCCTCCCGACTTGCTTCTGTAATCTGCAGTAATAATGAGGCGGGGGGGGGAGGGGGGGACGGGAATGACAGTAGCTCATTCTGAGAAACTTCACTTTTCACAAATGCATCAAGAAGAAATGACTAAAACTGCCAAGAGAAATTAAAGTCTTGCTGTCGGCAGTATAGCAAACCTTCTATTTACAAAATGAAAAAAAGAAGTTTTAAACACTTTCTACTTGTGGTTCAAGAATCACTAAAAAAAAAATCAGATTTAATAAGAAGCTGCACCTGTATGCTCTTACTTTGAAGTTCATAATTTCCTTAGATGCTGAGAAGACTTACAACCTGTGATTACATAAGAATTTACACACATGCTTCCTCTAGCACTTTCCTTCTCAAATCTAAAAAGGCAATTAAGTGGATGCGAGGAAGGATATAAATCTAAATTAAAAAGAAAAAGACTTCTGCTGACTTATATTACTGTAAAGATTTTTGTTTGCTCAATAGTAATCATTAAAGTACAAAGAAATTGAATTTTAAATGGCTCAACTGCTTTATTTCAGACAAAATAAATTCCTTTTCTTGGAGTCTAACTACTCAGACTGATTAATTAAAAAAATATTTAAAAATGCATCTTACCAGCCTACTCTTTCATATGGTAGAAATAGATTTAAAAAAAACAAACAAAACCCCAAAACCCAGAAACCAAAAGAAATCTGTCCCCTCTGATTTTGAAGAGCCGATTTCTTTAGCAGTATGGTTGCTACGGAGACATTGGTCTTTTGGAGACCGACACAGTAGAATCAAAATTTTGGAGCTTGTCCAATTCCTTCACTTCATACCCAAGAACACTGCAAGAGCAAGAGATTAACAACACCCTCAACCATCCCCAACTAGTGACTAAAATACCCACAACTAGATCTGATCAGGTCCCTGGTAACCTGGACAGTCATGCCAGCTACCCAGCAGAGCTGAATGCAGAGTTTATTTCATCAGTTATCAGCTCAGGGTATTTTTTTTTTTTTTTAAACACAGAGAAAGAGCCTCAAGGAATCTTTGCTGGCAGTAAATCTCTCTTATACAGTTCCTTTAATCTTTGCCATGTCACAAGCCCTGTCCCTAAGTCTCACCTCCAATGATCACATTTGCCTCCCTAATAAATGACTTATCTCTAATTACTTGGCTAGAAATAATTTTGCCCTTTGCCTATCAGTTACTTTTGTCTGGTTATCAAAAAGGCGCAACAGCCTCGTGATTCACTGACTCTTGTTTGTATGAAAGATGCTTCCTAGTCCCTCCATCACTGACAATCCAGGTGCCTTGACTTCAAAACAGCAGGACAACAGCCCGGGGCAAAGGACTGCAGGAGCTCTTAAGTGGCTGCCCTGGCTCTCCCACTCACTCTGCTGCTGCTCCCGGCATGCCCTGTGCCTGATAATTAAATAAAACCTACAGGTAATTAAATAAAACCTACAGGTCAAGTGTCCCAGGGGCAGGTAGTCGGTCTCCCTGAGCTGAGAACAAAGACATTTTCTGGGCTCCTTCTGGCCATTGCTAAGAGGCTGATAAATTATTATGAGCTCAAGTGCCATGGTGAGAGCTGGTCCTGATGCATGAGCTGAACCATGTTTCAAAATTTCCTGTATAAACTTAGTTCTCTATTCTCCAAAAACAGTTAAAATCAAGCAGTTAACTCTGCAATGCAGTTTTACTTGGCCAAGTGTTTCCAAGTTTCAAAGAAAGATAAAAACAAAAACTTGCAACAATTCTTCATCCGTAAATATTTAATGACTAAATGAGTCACCTTGCAAACACCATCTAACTGTCGTAATCATCAGGCCCGAGACTGCAGTCAGGAACCTTGGATTTTAATTTCAGCTCCAGAAGCTGGTGGGTGACTGAATGGCTTTGCCTCATTTCCTATGAGCAACACTCCCAGAATGTAAAGATTTTCACCAGACAAGAGGGGCTTTCTGTGCTTAGATAAATCCCAACATTAATAGTTCTCTATAGGTCTAAGTGCGCAACAAAAAAGTGAATGCAACAGTTTAGTAGTTCTCTTCTAATAGAGGGTTTCAGTGATTATTTTCACTTAGGCTACTGGGAAAGCAGTACTACCTATGGAGACCACTGCCTGCACAGAGGGAGGAGGCCGGTGGGGAACGACCCACTGTGGCTCTGACATGACCTCTGCAATTCAAAGAAAAGGGAAAACAAGGGCCTCAATGACACAGTCTGTCTAGTTAATGTCACGAAAAAGAACACTTTCTATTTTGACACGTTTTCAAACTGTTTTCTGTATCTCTTTGGTCACTAGATATTAAACCCGGTTCCCCCACTTCAGACACCTCGGTTCACACGGTCATGGCCCCGCAGTTGTGTAGACAGTTCCTATAAAGGAAAGGAATGAGTCGAGTTGACAGAAACCAACACAACAGCGTGAGGGAAGCCTGCTTCAGTTTATTGGCATTGTCAATCTATCAACGAGACAGTATTTCCCCCCCATGAAGTGAGATCGTTTTCAATCTGCCATAACATGTGCCCACACGGCTTCACCTTGAAAATGTGGCATCTCAAGCTTTAGTCAGGGTCTAGGAGGAAAAAAGAAAATGCAAAAGTTGCTAGTCCTCTGTGTTTTCTTAAAAACCCAACATGAATGGGGAAAATAACTTCCTTACAATGAATTATATAACTGTGGCTTCAATTCACACAGTTGGTGAGGAACATTGGCTCTCCGCAGGGCCTTAGCTGAACAGGCACTTACTTCCCTGCTAAGTAAAACCAAACACTTGCCCAGCAATAAAGAAACTAATTTGCCTTTAAAAGACACTAAAATTCCCCTGTGATGATGGGGTGGGGGCCAAATCCCCTGCAGGACATGTGGAGAGTGGCCAATGTTTTGTTTATGGAGCTGGACACTACTTCCTGACCCAAGGATATCACAAGGTCAAGGGAGTGAGATGCAGGGTTTGGTTAGATTATGCTGCAGAGAAGGGCTGTGATTTTGTCAGTTAGCTCACTGTTAAAAACAAAACAATCCAACATAAAGCCAGGTCTCCTCACTCAGAATTAAGAGAACAGACAGAGAGCCCCCAGAAAAAGGGCTAAATTCAAAACACTGCATCTCCAGACTCATAATAAAATATTTACTAATTCAAAATGAAAAGTGCTTAGGGGAGACAGTTCCAATAAGTAAAATTGCTCATAACCACAAGCTGCCAAAGAATTAATATTTATCACATCTCCCTGTTATTGTGGGTCAGAAGCTTTTTAAAAGCAAAACAAGAAAACTAAATCTAAAAAACATCTCTCTGATAATCTGCCTTGCTTATCTTTGAAATAACAATGTCAAAAAAGTGGTTTAGAGAGATCACTTTAGTAGTTTGGAGCACAAAAGTCCGACTGGTCAAAAACGGTCTTGTCACCTACAGAAAGTAACTTTACGTTGCCAACACCTTTGGAGAAGTGCAATGAGCCAAACCCTCTGAGAGCACAGTGCACTTGGCAAAGCAGGGCTCACTGCAGGGTCTTGCAGATTTTCCTGCTTGATAAATGGCAGGACTTTCACCTGCACTTGCAGCCCTTCTGTTCAGGTAGGATTTGCGAGAACATTAGCAGGTGTGGGGGAAACAAAAACACAAAGGACTGTAATTTTTCATACTCCTGAACTGTTATGTAATGCCAACTGCAATTACAGAAACGGGGAGTTTATCCTCCAGGTTATTTGACTTGGTGAAAATGAAACAGGTTTAATTAAAATGAGATGGCTCTCTACCTAAGCATTGCTAAATGAGCTGAAAAATCAACGTGCCAATTACTTCTGTTTGTCAGTGCTTCAAACAGCATTCTTTGATTTTGCCACACGACTGCTGTAACCTATATGCTTTAGCCCTTTGCGGTCGTGTTAAATTTGGACATGGGTGTCGTACTGGTCGGAATTAAGAGCTTTCAGAGAAATTATGAACTGATACATGAATGAATAGAGTTAAGATTTGTACGGTTCCTTGCTGTGGTGGCTGAGAGCAGACATACAACCGGAACGGTAAAAAAGCTTTGGTGGCTGAGAGTAGACAAACGACCGCAAAGGGTTAAATTATTATCCCACTAACTTCTACATGTACTGACTTACCAAAAATGGGACAAATTCAAAAGTAAAATTACTTTGACTTTTTCAAGTACTCTAAATATTTAAGATACAACTGTTCTCAGTCAGAACTTACACATTATTCCTTCTTCACTTTCACAATTTTTACACTGCTGCCGGAAGTCTTCTCGGCGCTTGCTCTGAATTCACTTTTCAGTGCATCCCTCACTGCTTTTGCACAGATCTGGGAGTATCGGATGTAGCTAGGAGAAAATGAGAGATGATATAAAGTTAATTATCAAGGATCCAGCCAGACTGGTTGTGAAACTGGTTTCCTTTTTCTTCCTATATTTTTAATTTTAGTTTGATGGTGCATTATTATGAAACTGGGTTTAGAAATGACAATGCTAAAAACAATCTATAAAAAGACCAAGAAGAAATGTACCAGAGTCTTAACTGGTGTTAGGATGGGTGGGCTTTAGTTTTTCTACTCTGTATTTTTTCCTTGCTTTAATATATATTAATTTAAAATAAAACATGCATAGATATTTTTTAAAAATCCCACAGCACAGGAAATAGACCAAAATGTTAAATGGAGTCTATAACATGAGGGATTTTCCCCAACTTCTCTACTTAAAACTTTTTCTTATATTATTTTTATAAGGTAAAGGATATATAATTAAAAGAGAAAAAAAGCTATTTTGAACGAAAAGTTCTTCCTCTGATTAACTATTTAAAGGTTTCACTGAGAATATTGGATTCTGTTTCACAATTCTGCCATGAAACATACTTCCCAATCAAGGTTCCCAAATTAAACTGCAATGGTCCTTTGAGAGCATCATCAATTCTAGCAAAATATCTAACCGCCTGCTTCTTCTTTGGTGGATGGACTCCCATCAACATCTTATTTTCCAGAAGATGTCAACTCACTTTTTACACTTTCTGAAAACAGGAAGGGGGGGAGGGTAGGGGGAGAGTGGTGCTGTCTAGTTTCTCATGTTTTCAGATGTGGGGTTTTTTTTTTTTGGCCAAGAGGTAGGCGTTCCAATGCCTGCTTCCACACTTACTGGGTGACCTTCAGGCTGTTCAATCTTTCAGCTCGTTTATTCACCCGGAAAACAATAGAATAAAATAGACGAATAATTATTGCCCCACAGGTGGGTGGGAGGAGGAGAGACAAAGTGTGAAAAGCATGAGTCACTGCATCCCTCACATAGTAGGTGCTTAATGAAGGGTACCCATTCCTGGACCTATCGTCCCAATTCTGCAAAACTCTGCTTGACCTCACAAGTCAAGAACTCTTGGGTTGCTCAGGTGTCCCACGGGCCTCTACCCACCACTAGAAGGTGCTACTTTATCCAGGCAGGTGAGGTGTGTCACCTGAAGAAGGTACTACGCTCGACTGGGTGACAGGCAGAGAAATCAGGTGTGACAGGTAGCACAGGAACCTAGACGGGTCTTTCCGTTACACTAGAAGCTATGTCCTCAAATGGGCTCCGTATCTTAGCGTCCATGAGCCGCCACTACCTATGCGCAGGGCTCTCTGTAGGTAAGAGCAACGGGAGTTAATTCAAAATAAAAAACAAGTGTGTCTCATTGTAAAGGGCCCCATTTTGATGCTGGTAAAACCAGAAAAGGCTGAGTGGTCACATCAAGAGAACTGTCCCCCATCCTTCCAGCTCCCAAGTTTTATGTCATTTGTCACTTGTACACCGCAGTGTCATGAGAAGGGCAAAGGCGTCCCTGAGAGCCGCGGTCTCCGGCACGGCGTCGCGTTCGCCCGAGGCCTCGGTGTCGCGCCAGGTGCAGGGCTGCACCGCAAGCAGGCGCGCCGATTCTCGCGCGCGCGGCCCCCACGAGGCGCCCGCCCCCGAGTTGCGCGGGCCTCCCCCGCCCGCCCGCCCGGCTGCCATCTTGGACGAGCCGCCGTCCGACCCCCGCGAGCCCGCATGACCTCCGACCCGGCCGCCCCGCGCGCCCCTCCTGAGGCCCGGGCTTACCTGAGCCCAGCCTGTCGCCAGTAGGCCACCATGATGTCGCGAGGCGGGGAGGCTAGTCAGACCGAATCGCGAGGACGCGTCAATGTCGGCTCAGCGCGCGACCCAGCGGCCGGAAGGTCAGGTCGGAGGAGCGGAAGGGGCGGGGCTCCCGACCTGCCAATCCCGCTGCCTCGGGCCCCGCCCGGGCGTTTTGAATGGCCTCTGCTGCCCCGCTGCCTGGAGCCAATAGGAGCGCGCGGCCCAGGCCGCGAGTGCCAATCCCCGGGCAGGCTGGCTGGCGGCGCCTGCCGATTGGCTCGGCGGGTGCCCGAGTGTGCCCCGCGGGCTTCCGTAGTACCCAGCCGGGGCAAGGGAGAGCCGGCGGGAACACGAGGCCGCGTGGTCTGGGGTGCGAGACGCGACACCGGAGCCGAGCCGGTGTGGGGCGCGCCACGTCCCCGCATGTTATTGAAAACACTTCCAACCCCAGGGCGGGGCAAAGACAGGCGGGGCAGGAGGGGGATGAAAAACGAGGGACACCCACCCCCAGACGTGGAAACCCGTCCCTGCGCGTCCAGTTGGAGGGGACTTGACTCCAGCAGAGCTGGGTTAGAGCTCGTGGCACTTAAGTGTATTCTTAAGAAAAAACACCTTATTTTGCTCTTCATATTTTAAAAAATTATAAGCAGGAAAAACCATAGTTAAAAGTTTTTATTAACACAAGAAAAGTTCTTAGTGTAGATCCACTTTTAATATTAAATAGGATAAGATGCTCCTAGTCCAAGAGTAATCTATGAATACTTCCAGTGCAGTCCTCTCAAATACATCTGCTTGCTGTGCATTTATATTTTAACAGGTGAAAGCCATAAACTACCAACTACTTAACCGAAAGGAAAATAGTAATTTTATCATTAGGTCTGAGTAAAACAAAATCGAACAGAATAAAATTTGTTAATTTTTTTTATCATCAGGGCATTCATTATACCTTTTTCAGAACAAGTATAATTTACATAAGTCATACAAGGCAACTTTTTATTAAAAATCAGTATTTAGCCATGTTTTGTTTAGCTTAAATGTTATTTCAATTGTAAAAACCATTTTTGGTTACAAAAAATAATAAAAAACCTTATTGAATTTCACTTGCTTTTACAAATGCCCCAAGAAGTCTTAAGCTAAACAATATCATAAGTAGAAAAACACTAATATTTAAGTAGTTTGTATCCTATTTCTGTGGTTTTTGTACATATATTGCCTGGTTGCTTTTACAGGAAACCTGACTAGAAGTTTATAACATGACGCAAGTAAAATAACGGCAAGAGCTAATCACCTTTTAACAAGAATACTCTCTAAGCAACAATGGCAAGTATCAAAGATATTATTTACTGGTTGATAATGAACTGCTACAAAATATGAAACACAATACATTTACTGGATTGTTTTTCAGAGTGCAGCAGCCCTTTGGCTCCCAAAAGGAGGATTTTCCATAAATAAAAGCTGCAAAACAATTCACATAGTGGTTGGTTTAGGCAATGCTTTTTCCTCCTTATGGTTCTTCTTCCCCACTGCCCCTGCCCTCCTGCAGTGGCAACGTATTATTAAAAACATTAAGTACCTGGGATTTGTGCCTCAAGATCAAGACATCATTTGAGCAATTTCAAATGATGTACAGCTCCTCATGTAAAAAAGATGTTTTGTGGTCATAATTACTTCAAAAAGTAATTAAATTCAAAGAACCTGGCAGATCATGTTTTAGCAATTACAGAACCATGATTCTGACACATGGCAATTTATAAGTTAGGCAAATGTGAAATGCTAAAAGATGTGAACAGCTGCTCTTCTGTGTAAGTTTAGAGTGCTGCAGAATTCCAGTAATGACTTTATTTTTTCACTTAACATAACCAGCCCACGATACAGCAAACTAAGTCATAAAGTACAAATCCAAGGAAGGTAATACCTTTACTTAGTTACAAAACTTTGGCAAATCAATACAGTACTCTTTGATAGAATAAATCACATTTTTGATAGAGTTATATATTACTTGAGTAATAATTTTCACTCCAAAAATGTCATTTAAGTACCAAATTAAAACATTGTGGTTTTTAATGGTGGCTTATAGCAGAGCACGTTATTTTATACAAATTGGTATCTTTTAAAACTATGCAATTTCTCCTAGAAAGTGAGATCCCTCTTGAAGTTTACCCAGCAGAGCAATTTTGTCTATTTAGAGGTGGTTCTGCTTTGTCCTGGTGTTGGTCCAAGCCAGGTAGAGTTCCAATGCATGAAAAGCTTTACAATTCAACCTGAAGGAGATTTAATATACTAACACCAATTTTCAAGTACTTTTCAAAAATTGTTAAAATTTTCACATAAATATGGAATCTTCAAAACTCGATAGTCATTTCAAACACTAACAATTTCAGATGTTCCCTTTTATTTAGAAACCCTGTACCTCCTTGTTTTGATCAAGTCACATAGCCTTTCTTCGGCTTATTAAAAAAATTCTACCTAAAATATAGTTGTGTTTTTTAAATAACAAATAAATATAATATCAGCTAGTAGAGATCCGGGGGACTGGGTGTTGTAACCAACTTTCATCATTTCTCTACAAATGCTGCTGCTGCCATCGGTGTCCTTATGCTCCCTCTTGCTGAAGCTGTCAATTCTTCAATCTCTGCATTTAATTTATGTATTACCCATTCCATTGCTTCTCGGCCCTTTAAAAAAATCCAATACATTTATTGTTACCAAGTGAGAGCAAAGGCACATTATCAAATAAATGGCACATCAGGAAGGAGCAGGGAGCATTACAAATCTAACTAAGCCTCACTAAGATGGACCGATTTTGTCCTTGCTGCTGCGTCTTGATTTACTGAATGACAAATACCTTGAGCAACTGGCTTGCTCTACAAACTGATTTTCATTTTGTATGCAAAAAATGTTCTCAAAAGAATCTACAATTAAGTGACAGTGCTGTTTTACTTATATCATGATTAGAGTAGTGCCCTTTTTGGGGGTGAGGTCAAACCCCTTTTCTTTTTGTCCATAAAAATTAAACCAAAATCCTATATAAGTTCTAAACCAAAGATTTAAACCAAAATTCTGAAAGATCTGGTCCCTGACTTCTTAACCATTCTCCCCTGGGACTCTCTGCAATTCCTCGAGGAAAAGAAGCAGTGGCATTTCATTTTTCCTGCCTCAGGGACTTTGCACACTCAGCCCATCTGAAATGCTCTCTGCACATCCCTCACAACCAGTCGCTACTATTCAGTACTCACCACCACTCACTGAACACACAGTGAACACTCTTGAACCTTCCTGTACTTTTCTTTTCCTAATGATTTGCTGTGCAATGAATGTCGCCTTCCCTCGTTCCACGAGGGCGGGGACCGCATTTCTTTATTTCCTGCTGCCCCCCCAAGTCTAGCCCAGCACTCTGCCTGGCACAGAGTGGGAATCTATCTATGAATATCTTTGGACTGCTGAATGATTACATTAAATGTTATAGAACAGTGCACTAAGCATCCTTTTCTCTAAACTTATTTAAATCATGTGCTTTCAATGGGGCAAAAATTAGCTGAGGTGGTGGTGAAAAAAATATTTTTTTATGTATAAAGCATATCTACCTACCTACCACCTACCTTTCTATCTACTGATCTACCTATCATCTATCATATTAAGTAACTACACGGGGTAAGGTGATTAGGAAAAAAATGTCTAAAATGGATCTGGGACAGGGGGAGATGATAATGAAAAAAGGTTGAGAATTGGTGCTTTAAACGACGACACATGGCGATATGCAATTGAGCATTTCCCACATGCTGGTCCCTGGGCCATGCACTTTCCTTATCTCATTGACTCTTCAAGTCTAACCCTGTAAGATGGGCAGTTAATCTCAACTTCACAGATGGTAAACTAAGGCACAGAAAGGTTAACTTAACTGCCCAAGGTTGAAAGGGCTGGTAAGAGTTAGAGCTTGGGTGTGGACACCCAGATGTGCTGAGCCCCAGAGCCTGTGTGAGTAACAAACAAAACCCACGAATAAAAGCAACCAGGAGACAGCCTCACATACTTTACTGGCGTTGGAAGATATTGTGTTCGCCATCAGCCCTTCCAGGTAACTACTGAGGCTGACTCCTTTCACAGTGATGATGGCCTCTTGAGTCAAAACAGTTCTGGAACAAAACAAATTCACACAGCCTCAGAACCATCTGAATTTCATTTTTAAAGGAAATATTTGGTAAAAAAATTAAAACACCTGTAAAATAAGTTTGTTAAAACATTTTTTTCTTACCTTTCTGGGTCCTGAGGATGTGGTTTATATATAAGTCTCTCATCTACTGAAACCATATTTGTAAATGAAATCTACAGAAATTAAAAAAAAAAAAAAATCAAATCATTTTTGAAATCAAGATTAGAAACATTTCCAAAATTAATTTACAAACCCAAATCTTGCTAGCTAAGTATAAAGAACAAATAAACCACTTAGATATTACTGTGCAAATAGAATTCAAATTTTACTATTCATTGCTTACTTTTTATTAAAAAGTAATTCTACAAAAGCATTACAAGAGTAATAACATGCACAGAATCCTGAATTCATTTTATTGAGTGCTGAACCCTAGAAATGCTAAGCAGGCTCACTGGAGCGGTGAGGCTAAGCTGCAAACAGGCAAAGATGACAGAACATGTGAGTGCTGACTGCCTAAACCCCCACGCAGAGCCAGATTCACCTCTTCAGTTCTAAGAGAAACAAAAACTTAGGCCAAATAGTTTAAAATAAAAACAAAAGGAAGCCAAAACTTACATTAGTGGATTTAAGTTCCATTGTTTTCTCTACAGGATCAACTACAGAATGTTCTTGCACATATGTTTTGGTTCTTGCTGCACCAATCAGCTAAATAAAAATCCACAATTAGTAATCAGAGGAAGGATTTCTAACAAGTGTATCAATAGTTTACTTGAAAGTAAAATGTGTTAGTCTTGAACCAAAAATCTGTTTCTTTAAAAAAAAAAAATGAGGCATCAGACAAAGGTCAGAAAGGCCTATCTGAGAGAGAGTATCAGGAATTCACACCCCATGGATGAGATGAGATTCCACAAAACACCCTCCCAGAGGCGCTTAGCAAGCCGCCCACCGAGGAGACGTACTGTAGGAGGCAGGATGCTGCACCTGCCAATGTGACCAAGGAGCAGGGGACTGAAACGTGGGGCTCAGAGTATCTGGAGAAATCAGGAAAAGGAGAGCTCAGGAGTGCCAGTCAGCATCTTCCTAGAGCCATCCAAGGGAGAGGGTGCCAATACCTCATTCTCCAGACAGGAAACAGCCATGTAATAAAAGAGGACATTACACCCAGTGAGTGGCACTCCCAAGGCTCTGGCCCCAAGGGAATCACCCAAGTTTGCTTATTTCTGTGTCCCCATTACCTAATGCAGTAGTTTGTACAAAGGAAGCAATCAGTACCTTCCTGTTGAAAACTGTGCACTTTCGTTTTCTGGGTGGATCTACCTTCGAGAAAGGGAACTTCTACCGAAAACTAGGTCCACTTATCATACCAGAGTTCTCCCATACTACAAATTTGCATTCTGGTTTCTTGCTGGTTAAATCAAATCACTAAAGCCTGCTTGCTTGTACCTGAATAGAATTACGTTTTGAACTGTATGGGGAGGAGGACCAGACCTTGGAATAATGTGGCAACAGCCAAGTCCAAGAAAATGCTGCTCTCCACATGTGCACGAACCACTGCTGACAACACAGCGGTCACCTAACAGTCCACCAGATCATTACTTCCAAATCTTACTATTCGTCTCAACTTGCTGGCAAAAGCAGGAAAAGCAGAATATAACTCTTTTTAGATTACAGAGCATTACCTGGCTTCCTTCAGAAAGTTTTATTAGGTGCCTTCATGAAGACTGTAATAATATTTCCAATTCATTAT
Organism: Miniopterus natalensis; assembly: GCF_054644295.1. Taxonomy (NCBI): domain Eukaryota; kingdom Metazoa; phylum Chordata; class Mammalia; order Chiroptera; family Miniopteridae; genus Miniopterus; species Miniopterus natalensis. The sequence continues at coordinate 80,797,795 of NC_142087.1, forward strand.
ACACTCATAACTCAAGTTTATTATAATACAATTTGAACTGATGCAAAAATGACATTTAGAATCTGCTCCCACAACCTATTTGAAATTATAATGTGGTTTGGAAAACTTTCTCCCCAGCAGTCACATTTCTGCAGGAATAAAGACACACTTACAGATTTCACAATGGAAGGCAGTCCCCACTCTGTGCTGAGAAGTCTATGGCTGTGCAACTTTCCAGAAGGATCTACATGTCTGTCCAGTACATCGACTCCAACCACGCTTGGGTTCATAGGGTTTGGGTATTTCTGCATTGCAGCTGTTGTAACAGTTTCCCACGGGTGGCTGCAACATAAAGCACAAACATTTCAAAATATGCATATAAATTAAGCCAGTTTTATAATCCACCAAATTATTCTTTACAATGGAAGTTTAATTTACTTAGGGACAATTATTTTCTGAAACACTGACTGAAAGATGATTTTGGGGGCTCAATCTACATTTTAAACCTATATAGGTTTCAGTATTTTTCAGCGCACAGGTCATATGGTGCAATTAATTTCTTTAAAGATTAAAATAGCTTATAGAGCATCACAGTAGTTTCTTAAACAATCTTTCCTATTACCCATGTCCACTTTCTCATGTAAATTGTTTCTAAGAACCAAATTCATAAAAATGTAGTTAAAAATTATGTTCTACAGAAACAAGCAGCAGAAATTGTTATATTATCCTTTTGTCTGATCCCAATTACAGTATGAAGCTATAAAGTAACAAGAGTAAAGTAACTTATATGCACTGTAAATTCTTAGTGATTACAAAAAGATTCAAACATCACTGATTTAAATACCATATTAAAAATGTATTTTTCTCTATATTAAGGTAGTAAATAACAGTGACCCCGCCAGTCAATCTTTATCCATTGCTTTGCCCCAAGGAATGATTCTGATTGGCTTGGAAAAGATCACTCAATATAATAAAATGTTTTTAAGATGCTCCTAATATGCTATTTTCTAATATTCTTCCTAATATAGTAAGATCTGCTCATCTTCTAGGATTGAAATGGAATTTGCCGCAACTTTATCTCTCGACAAAGCACGTGAGCCTGGTGATTCGAATGTGATGTACATTCGTTCACTTTACAACTTATGTGCACAGGAGGCTATACAAAAAACACCCTGCTCAAAGGAGCCCGCGTTAACTACACTGACCAGGAAAGGCGCCTTAACTTTTCAGAGAACTGAGCCTGACAGCTACTTCGCGTCCACAGAAGGAAAATCTCAATACCATTCATTTCCCAGAACCCAGGACAACTAGTGACATTATTTTTAATGTTTTCATTTGTGCTACAATATTAAATGAATCTCATTTTGTTTTTAATCTCAGGCCTTACTCAGCAATCAATGCAGTTATAAAAGTGGAGCTACTTTATTAATCTACACAGTCCCCACACATAGGACACAGGACAAGCACTGACTGTTACCAAGGCGACTATCTAAAATGAAAATCAGACAAACCCTTTGCCCAGCTCCATCTAGTACCCTACCATGGCCAGCTGGACTTCTTGCACTTAACTCTTTCCCCCATCCCCTCAAAAAAAGAACAACTGCATGGCTTCAGGGTAGTTGTGTAACATTTGTAATTCAGCCCTTCTCTCTTCTCTGAGCCAACCTGAAAACACCAGTGTTGACTTAGCTTGAACTAAGACTGCTTTATGAAACAGAACTGGCTCAAACATTACAAAGGCGGCCTATTATGATTAAGTCTTCCCACAATTAATTTAAACTCTATCAGTGTAATTATGTGACAAGACCTCACACTGAAACATTCAAAGACAGCACCAAAGGGCAGTCTGAAGAACCTGGTGGTGGCTTACTGACCTGTCCAATTTCTTCACCTATAAAACGAGGCGGGAGACACTGTTAACTCCACTGAAGCAACAAATTCTGCCAGTCCCAAGAACAGTACCTGGTACATAGTGGGCACTCACAGCTGCTGAAGGAGTCAATGAATGACTTCACAACTGAATGCCAACTACATGCAAGGCCTCAGAAGAAAGTATGGGAAACCAAAGATGGGTAAGACACAGAATGATGACTTAGATACTATTGTTAGATAGGGTCATCCTTAAGATGGGAGATTTTTAGGAGAGAATACTTTAATTTCAGGTACATGAAGTTTGAAGGGCCAGTGGGGCATGTGAGTAGAGAGGTCTGGTAGGACCTGAAAATAAGGATTTGAAGTTCAAGACTGGCTGAAGCCCAAGGTACAGATTTTGGTGCACCCTAAGTGTGTATGAATCAGCTGGGACCTTGATGGAAAAGCCCTGAGTATCTAGAGAGAGTCAGGATGAGGACTTCTTCTCCCAGGACATGCACAGCTTTTACTTGAACATGTCTATCTTCTGGGAGGAGGGTCCCACAGCCTTTCTCAAATCTCAGAGAAGTCTGTGACAAAAAGAGAAAAAAAACAATTAAGAATCTCTGATAAAATGCCAGACAAGAATCTCACTGAACACTTACAACGAAGGGGGAGATTAGAGGGAAACATTAAAAAAGGCCAGAGCGGAGACGGGCTGGGGACAAACCAGGGAACAGAGTGTCAGGGAAGACAGAGAAGAACGTTCCAAGGGGACACAGTGCCAACAATAGAGAAGAACGTTCTAAGGGGACACAATGCCAACAATAGAGAAGAACGTTCTAAGGGGACACAATGCCAACAATAGAGAAGAACGTTCTAAGGGGACACAATGCCAACAATAGAGAAGAACGTTCTAAGGGGACACAGTGCCAACAATGGAAGCATTTAAACCTGGAAGATCACAAGGAATAAACCACCCAATCCCAGGGGCTGAAACGGAGCAGTGAAGAGTGCGACCCAGGTGAAGAACACTAGAAACACTACAAATTTAGGGTCTTTGCCCCAGAATGATAATAGACCAGGAAGAAAAGATATCTGTGTCTGTTTCACTAAGTAGGTAAGAAGTTTACAACTTCTTTTAAAATTGCCCAGGGAAATACTGTTAAATCAAATGGTTAGACTAGAACACACTACAAAGCTCTGAAAGTTAAAACAGTGTGGCTACCAGAGCAAGATCAGTGGAATTGAAAGAAAAGCTGAGAAATGAATTCACATATAAATCTGGGCAGTCTGGGACAAGGGTGGCGTTGCAAACCAGGCAGAAGAAGATGAATTGGTCCAGTGTGCTGGGGTGACTACTAACTATTTAGGCAATGACAACACACTGGCCTATACGTGTGGTTCTTTTGTACATGGAATCACAGACTCAGAAGGAAATTTAACTCCCAACATCCAACTGATTTGAGGCCCATTCACTTCCATTACTACAAGTTTCTGCTGACCCAGAGACGTCACTGAGTGCGGCCTCCAGGACACCGCGCACCTGCGGCCCTGTCCAGCACTGCCCTCCGTGTCTCAGCTGGAAATGCGTGACCTGAGGTCACACCGCTCACTGGAGCCAGCGCTGGACCTTGAACACCGATCCAGGACTTCCTCAAGGCAACGAGCTGCCGGAAGTTTCGCCTCCAGGTCGCCTGAGCTCATCAAGTCACACTGGAGGTAAGAGGCTCCACCCAAACGGCGGCGGGGCCACCCAGGGCTCTGGACCAAGCCCACGCTTCCTGTGGGGATTCTGGGGTCCGTGTCCCACGGGCTTGGGAAGGCCGGGTGTGCAAACGAGGGGCCGCTCGCACCCCGAGTGTCGCCCAGGACCTCGTGCTCCGCGACGCTCCCACCACCCCGAGGCTTACCAGCCGCAGGAGCCTCGCCTCTGGCCCCCCTCCCGGCCGGGGCGGGGGCTGCGCCTGGAGGTCGGGGCCCTGTGCCCTGGAGGCCCATTTCCCGGGGCAGGGCGGCGTGGGGGCCCCCGGAACCCGCCGGGGCTCAGGCCCAGCCACCCACCTTGGCCCGACGCCTGGAAGCTTCCTGAGGGGCGCCTCGACCTCGCCACCATTCCAGGCCCGACCTGCCCTCACACGCCCCACAGCGGCCCCGCGCCCCACCAACCCGTCCCACATCCCGAACTCACTCAAAGACGTGCTCCGAAGTCCAGATCTTCATGGTGCCGGCGGCCTGCGCGGTGTCCGGGCGGCGCAAAAAGGCAAAGAGGCCACACAGGCCCCCGCCCCGCCCCCTCGCTACCCGGCCGGCCGCGCAGCGCGCACGCGCCGTCGGGCCCGACGCCGGGGACGTCCCCACGCACTGCCCCACGCCCTATCCCGGCCCGGGTTTGGCCCCAGCCTTGCGCGCGGCGCAACAAAACCCCGCCCCTTAGCGCCGGGCGCACCGCGTCGGCGCAGTTCCGGGAGCAGCTCCCGCAGCCGCCGACCCAGGCGCTGTGCTGCGCAGGCGCGGCACGCGGCCGGCGGCCCGCCCCCTCGCGGGCGTCGCGGGGAGCGCTGACCTCTGCGCAGAGTTGGGCCCGGCTCAGCGGGTCCCCGGGGCGCCCCCGCCGCGCCCGCCCGCCCGCGGTCACTTTGAGTTGCGACATGGCCCGTGCCTGTAGCGTTCGCTTGAGCAAGCGTTCATGGCGCCCCATTAGAAAACTCCCCCACCTCCTGCCGCAGCCCGGCTGCGGGGCTCAGGGGCGTGCAGCCCACCTAGCGAGCAACTCCGCTTATTCCACCTGCACTTCAGGGATTGTGACCCTGGGTGAAAAAAAGAGAGACAGAGAAACACCAGACTGATGAATGGCCGAGTGAAGGCCCTCGCTCGGCAGCGCGGGTGCTGGGCGGGAGAGCTGGGAAAGCGTCAGGGCCCGGCGTGGGGGACGGGCTTGAGCTCAGAAGTCACCCTGCAGGGGCCCCCTTCCTCAGCAGGCCCGGCCCTAGCGCCTCCGCAGCAGCCTGTCGTATTCTTCTTAGTAAGTGCTTCTCGTTCTCGAGATCATCTCGTTTGTTTGTTTAACTCCCCTTGAGGGCAAGGATCTTTCCTGTCTTAACAGTGACTCTCAGTACCTTGCCTATAGTAAAGGCTCAGTGATAACTTGTTGAAAAACAAAATAGTAATTTGTGGAATAAGTCAATTACTGAAATCATCCAGTTTATTTGTTCAACTTCCACTAGACTGTAAGGCCTGGAGGGTGAGGCTCTTGTCAGACTTGCTCCATGATCCCCTACATGACAATGCACCTAAATAATAATTTGTTGCATGATTGAAGGAATGACTAAGAAGTGAGTGGGCAGGAGGGAATGAATGGCATGTGGTTTCAGCCACAGATGAGCCTGATGTAGTGGACAACCTGCCTGCCCTGCTTTCAGAATAAGCCCTCCCTCCCTTGGTCCCCCCACAGTTCACAACTTTGTACCCCCGTCAGAAAATTTGAGACTTTAAATGATGGCTGCAGAGGAAAATTTTACATCTGGTTACTTAAAGCTAGTTAGAAGCGCTGCCTCATTTTTTTAGTTCATTTTATTGTTAAAAACAAATAAAAGCCAGGTTAATTTAGGGGGAGGATAATTTTTTAAAAATAGCTAAAGTCCTTTATGTAGAGAAAACAGAAAAATTACATTAGGCAGGAAGGAAATAATATGCTTGGGTAGTTGCTAAGTGCAGTTTGTGGTACCTAGGACTTAAAAAGACCCCTACAGTACTTAGAGTGAATTCTTGGGGAGGTAATGCTTCGAGGCTTGCTGAGAGTGCCTCCTCCTTGATTAAGACTCGAAGTTAATATTGCTGGTTGTTAAAAACTGGCTCGGGAACCATCAGAACAGAACAGCCTGTACCTGCTATTCCTGGACCTCCATGAAGCTATTCAACATCCGGGATTACTCTTCTGTTTATTTTAGAAAATGTTTTCTGTCCCCCTTCACCCCCAGTTCAAGATTTTTTGAAAGTTAAATGACACCTGTCATCTTCTTCCCATTCTATAGCAGCCCATTTTACTTACTGCATCTGGAGGGATGGGGATGGGGTCATGAAAGGATGGAGATCTAGGACCCAAGCATCTTTTCTGTGTGTCCCCAAGGTGGGAATAATGCCACCTTGTACCTGAATTTGGAGAGCAAGACTTTTACATACATTTTCTGCTGGGGACTCATTTAGAAACACCCAAAGGAATCAAATGAATGTTTTTTAGATGCCCAACTGTTCTATCACTGATATGCCTGTGTCAGAAACAGAGAAGTCATTATCAGGTCATTAACTTGGAATTAAGTAGGTGACTGGCTCTTATGGCCCTTGTTCCAGGGATGACACACAATCCCAGGTCCCCACGCCCTTCCCTGGATGAAGGGAGGGAAGAATTCAGGTGTGCTTCCTACCTGAAAGGACCTTTGCATCTGGCTGACAAGACAAAACGCAATCAAAGAATAGCTAGAAGATATTTAAAGTGAGTGTTAGGTGTTTAGGGCTGAGAGACCCATGGCTGAACTGCCCCCACTTTGTGCGTGATGGTGGGCAGAGCATCTTCCTGCACCACAGAGAAGCCTTTGGCTGAAGGGCGGAGACTAGGGGCTGGTACGGGAGGAGACACACGACAGCACCAAGGGCAGCAGGCCCACGTTAATGTGACCCAGACACAGGCCGGGCGGAGACGTGGACAAAGTCCTGTGCTCCAATGTCAGCTGGGCCCCAGCTCCCTTTATTTTCAAACTTCAGTCACCCACATGTTGTCTTCACAATTTGCTCTGTCTTCATGCCACCAGTCCCATTATTACTTAAATTTTCAGATCAGTTTCTTTACAAATACACTCCACTTATTTATTTTTTAATTTTTCTTTATTGTTGAAAGTATTACAAATATCCCTCTTTTCCCGCCATTGATCCCCTCCACACTGTACACCTCCTCCCAGGCTTTCACCCCACAATTGTGTCCGTGTGTTATGCATATATGTATATAAGTTCTTAGGTTAATCTCTCCCCACCCACCCACCACCGCCTTCCCTCTGAGATTCGTCAGTCTGTCCCATGTCTCTGATCTATTTTGTTCATCGGTTTATTTTGTTCATTAGACTCCACATATGAGTAAGATCACGTGACACTTGTCTTTCTCTGACTGGCTTATTTCACTTAGTATAATACTCTCCAGGTCCCTCCAGGCTGTCCCAAAGGGTAAGAGATCCTTTGCTTTTACAGCTGCATAGTATCCATGGTGTAGATGTCTGAGAAGATGCTTGATATGACTTCAATCTTCTTGAACTTGTAGAGACTTGTTTTGTGTCCTAACATGTGGTCTATCTTTGAGAATGTCCCATGTGCACTTGAGGAGAATGCCTATTCTGCATCTTTGGAGTGAAATGTTCAGTAAATGTCAATTAAATCCATTTGATCTAATGTGTCATTTAGAGTCACTCTTTCCTTGTTGATTTTTTGTCTGGAAGATCTATCCAGTGAAGTCAGTGGGGTGCTAAATTTCCCTACTGTGACTGTATTGCTGTAGATCTCTCCCTTAAAGTCCTAAAGTCCTCCAGAAGTTGTGTTGTCTTTTGTTCTGAGGTGGGTCTCTTGTAGACAGCGTATATTTGGGTGTTGTTTTCTTACCCATTCAGCTACCCTATGCCTTTTGATTGGGATATTTAATCCATTTATACTTAAGGTTATTGATAGGTACTTATCTATTGCCATTTTATTTCGTTATGCCTATGTTTCTCATTCTCTCTATTTCTACTTCTAATTATAGCAGTCCCTTTAACATTTCCTACAATGCTGATTTGGTGGTGGTAAACTCCTTTAGCCTTTTTTGTCTGGGAAGCTCTTTATTTCACCATCTATCTTGAATGATAGCCTTGCTGGGTAGAGTAGTCTTGGTTTCAGATCCTTGCTTTGCATTACCTTGAATACTTCATGCCATTCCCTTCTGGCCTGTAGAGTTTCTGATGAGAAATCAGCTGACAGCCTTATGGGAGCTCCTTTGTAGGTAACAGATTGCTTTTCTCTTGCTGTCTTTAAGATTCTCTCTTTGTCTTGGATTTTTGGCATTTTGATTATGACGTGTCTGGGTGTGGGCCTCTTTGGGTTCTTCTTGCTTGGGACTCTCTGTGCCTCCTGAACTTGTGTGACATCTTCCTTCACCAGGTTAGGGACGTTTTCTGCCATTATTTCTTCAAACAGGTTCTCTAACCCTTGCTTACTTCCAACCTCTTCTGGCACTCTTATATGTGAATATTGTTACATTTCATGTTGTCCCACAGCTCCCTTAGACTGTCCCCCTGTTTTTTCTTTTTGGTTCTCTGATTAAGTGATTTTTTCTACCCTGTCTTCTAATTCCCTAATCTGATCCTCAGCTTCCTCTAATCTGCTGTCCATTCCTTCCAATGTTTTTAATTTATTTATTTCTCTTATGTCATTCTTAATTTTCTTCATAGTTTCCATATATTTTTTCATGCTGTTGAGCATCTTTATGATCAATATTCTGAACTATATATCTGATAGGTTGCTTATCTCCATTTCACTTAGCTCTTCTTCTGGTGAATTCTTTTGTTCTTTCATTTGGGGCTTATTATTTGTCTTCCCATTTTGGCTGCCTGTTTGGATTTGTTTCTGTGTGTTAGGTAGATCTGCTAGGACTCCCAGCCTTTTGGGTGGCCTCTGGTGCAGGCCAATGTCAGATGCTGTTTGTGACTGGCCTTCAGTACCCTGTTTGAAGTTTTCCACACTCTACAGCTTCTGGTTTCCTCTGCTGGGGCTGGGTGTGTTTGGACAGGACCAAGATGTGCACCAATGTCTGCTTTTCCAAGCCCTGGGTCCAGAAGTAAGTCAGGCAAAGCTCAAAGCACCCAGAGGCTGTTATTCAGTCTCTTAATGAGCTTCAGACTGTAGAAGCTCAATGGTGTGGGGCCAGAGGTTTTCCATTAGGGTGGGACAGTTGCTTCCCTAACCCAGGCAAAAGCTGCTTGGAAGGTAAATGTCTGCCTGAGGAAGATGTCCTCTGCAGTATGGGAGTGCTCTTCAACTCATCTTCAGTTGCAGTTGATTATTCAGGGTCGTTTTTCTATATTTTAGTTGTAATTCCAGTTTGGTCCTGGGAGAGTGTCAGTGTATCTTCCACTCAGTCCACCACTATCTTGGATCCTCTCCTCACAAATACACTTTAAATAAAACTTCATGTAACTACTGTCAACAGAAAATCCATATTTTCTTTCCTGATATATGCTAAACACTATTAAATTAAAACAATAAACTCCTTACCACCATTTAGACTCTAGTAGCTGGTGTGTCTGACATTGCGGTCTAGTTCCCAGCTTCATGGTTGCTTTGGACTCTCATCCATTCTTTAAACTCTATACCTGCCTTTTCACCAGAACCTCCCAGTAGTGACCATCTCTGAATTCACTGTGAACTTCAACTTTTCTCCTCTGCTCTTTAAAATGTCTTGTATTCTCATTAATGCTGTCTGTATTTCTTCTGGACTCAGAGAACATAGTCTTTCTCCTTTCCAATCTTTTTGACTTTGCTCCCCTAATTCATTCATTTAACAAACAGCTATGACCACCTGTTTTAGGCCATCCCCATCCTCAAGGAGCTTACCTTACCTCGGCGGTCCTCACCAGGGCGATTTCCTCCAGGGGACATTGGGCAATGTCTGCAGACCTTTGTAGCTGTCACATCTAGGGAGGGGATGCTACTGGCACCGAGTGGGTAAAAGCCTGGGATGCTGCCAAATGCCCTATGGGGCACAGGACAGAGACAGTCCCCCACAACAGAGAAGTACCTGGCTTCCAATGTTAATAGTGTCCCAGCATAGAAACCCTGAACTACAGCTAACAGCTCTCGTCATCTGGCCCAGTCTACCTGTCTGGCTTTGACCTTTTGTCCTTCCATTCCCCAACTCAATGGACAATACAGCTGCATGCGTTACTCACTGTCCCTCGAAAGGCCATGCACTTCCACACCCTTGAACTTTGGACATGGTGTAAACTGCTTAGAGTGCCTTACCCCTTTATTAGCCCTGAAGAGTCTTACTCACTGTATTTGAGTCTTGAGACTGCAAATACTCTGCTCCCCCTGAGAGTCCCATGGATATACCTTTGCCATAGCTCAGCAAAATGCTTTCTTTCTGCCTTTGTGCTCCTGTTGGTATTTTATAGAGATATTATTATTACAGTTTGTGTGTGTGTGTCCACAACTGCAATTGAAAGTACAAAGTGATCCGTCTTAGTCCATTGGGCAACGATAACAAAATATCACAAGGTAGACGGCTTATAAAGAACAGAAATTTATTTCTCACAGTTCTGGAGGCTGGAAGTCTAACACCAGGATGCCAGCATGGCTGGGCTGTCAACTCCTGGTTGTGTCCTTACCTGGTGGAAGGGGCGAGGGAGCTCTCTGGGGCCTCTTTTATAGGAACACTAATCCCACTCATGAGGACTCCACCTTCATGACCTGAGCACTTCTCAAAGCCCCACCTCCTAATACCCTCACATTGGGCATTAGGATTTTGACATACGAATTTTTGGGGGGTCACAGACCATAGAGGAATGGGGAGCTCCTTATCTAACTCTTTAGTCTTTGAGTCTTTGCTGTAATGTGACCACACAGGGAAGCAAGAATCATCAAAACATGAAAATATTCATCACCGATCCAAATACTAAGAAACTCGGTGCCCATTGAAAACGCCAGTCTAGACCCTTTCCTCTCAAGCCCAGGTGTTTGCTGGTTAGTCTTGCACTGGCTTTCCACCTCTAAAAATGGACAACAGAGGGTTGGCCAGTAAAAAGGAATTCTTGGAAAAGGTGCAGGGTTTTCCCAGATTGAGGAGGGTGATGCTGAAGACGTCCTGTTCTCTGTCACACACAAAGCCACCAGTAGATGACTGTGTGTAGAACCAAGACAGTTACCAACTGAGAGGAGAAGCTCGACAAAGGAAAAGCATGTCATGAGGTGATTGAATAGCTAAGCACTGGGAGGGACCCACTGCAAGAATGACCTTGAATTTTTCCTCAAAGATTTCTGTCACTACGATTGGGCTGCAAAATTGAAACATATCAAGGAGTACTTCTCAGTTTGGTGGTGAAAATTATGACTGAAACTGGCACTCGATTCATTTGAGGTAATAATTTGCGTAGAGTGACAGTTTAACCTGTTTTGTGTGTATATGTATGTATATATAGATATCTCTTACTATATAAAACATATGTCATATATGTATTACTACATATATGCATATGTGTATATGTGTGTGTAAATGAACTCACTATCATCATTTTATATTTCATTTTTCAGAATGAAGTCTCAGCCACAATTTTTGTTTTTTGTTGTTTATTATGAAATTTTGGTGATGGTTCTAAGGGCATTCAGTGGGCTTATTGAGTACCAATTATACACTAAAAATGAGGGTTTTCTTAGACCCCAAGAGATGGAACTACACAGGAAGGTCAGTTAGGAGAAATATCCATAAGGTTTTAGGGCAGAGGTGAAAGGAGAGGAGGGGGAATGAAAGCATCTTAGGAAGCCCTCCTGGTGAACCTTTGTACACGCTGTCACCTTTTCATTGGTGACCCAAGCAGCCTTACAAAGTGGAGAGCCCGAGTCTGCGTGGCCACAGAGTGAGCCAGAAAGAAATGACCTGCACAACTCAAGGCAGATACTTCAACCTCCACGATGTCTCCTCTCTGTGGCATCCTCTTAGCCTGGGAAGGAGAGGCCAGCAAGCAGGAGGAGCTCAGAGGCCTGCTGGGACCTCGCCCTGGAGCCCACCTGCTTGTCTCTGCAAAGGGAACCTCCCATTTCAGGAATCTCACATCACTTCTAATTTAACAAGTAACTTGGGTCAAATTCAATTTTGTTCCCATTAGTGATGGAAGATTTCAAGTAATTGTCCAGAATTTCCTGGCTATGTGATCCCCCCTGTTTTCTGTTTACTCAAGTATCTAACCCAGTTACCCCTGAATTCCTGTCAAGAAAAGAATCTCTTCTCCTGGGAGGACTCTGACGATTCCAGTAATTCCTCATCCTGAGAAATTAAGGGTAATTTCTTAAAGCTAGATCAATTCGTCTTATTAGCAGCCTTCCTATAAGAGGCAGACAGTCCGCATGGCAATTAGCTCCGCTCTCTTTCTATGCCTAAAGCTTTCCCCGGATGACTCCCTCACACAGGTTCTCAGGCACCAAGGCATAAAACCTGGCCAGGTATGAAACCTGGACAATCAACCTGTCATCCTTGCCCGCCTGCCCTGGATAAACGGTTTGCAATCCCTTCATCCATGTTCGTTTAATAAATTTTGTTTGGTCCCTATGACCACAGCAGGAGATGGAAAGGAGAAGGGGTCCCCCAGTCAAGTGTCTAAAGACCAAAGGCTGTCGGAGCAGCCTTCATACGCACGTGGACAGGAGCTCCGCTTTCATTTTCCCTTTTCCCTTGGAAAGGACAGTTCTTATTTGAAGCCATCCAGACAGCGACCTGCCGTTTGGTGACTCCAGTCCACCTCTAGCAAGTGGACTGCTAGTCGAGGGGGGTGACAGTGTGTTCCTCCGTTTTGCTGGAGACACATTGGTCCTCTCTCCTTGCTGAGGCCAGGGGCCAATCCAGAAGCAGACTAGGCCTTGCTGGGGCTCCCTCTCCAGGGCCCTCATCCACAGGGGAACCTTGGAGACAGGAACGACAAATGCAGCTGCAGAGTGGCCAGGACGAATTCAGAAAGCTCCTTTTTGTGCAGTCAATTTGTGTGACTTTATCTCGATGACCTGTTGGACATAAGGTTTCAGTGGCCGATAGCGCAAAGGGAGGGAGAGAGCAATCACAGCCGCCCCTTCCTGAGAGCAGTCGGCTCACTGCCGTTTCACGGGACCCCACGGCCACCTCTTTCAGACTCCTGCGGTCCAGCCCATCCATACACTCCGTGATCAGTACGCAGGGATTCTGCGATGGATGAATATCTTGTCTTTTTCCTAAGCAGCTCATATCACATATATTCTCACATTTGCCAGGGTGACATCTTGTAAAGAAAGGAAGTAGGGACTAGGACTCCTGTTTACAGCTAAAAACTGGGAGCAAAGAGAGGGCAGTGCCTCCCAGCCTCATCCTCTCATCACTGGGTCAGGTGCAGGAACTGGGACAGGGGTGTCACACTACAGCAACCGTGAACTTGGGTGATGTACTTGCCTGGTTTCTCTGGTCCTAGGTGGCAAGGCAGCCACAGCAGAGCCCAGGAGCTTGATATCACCTGTAAGAAGGCAGATGCGTTTAACTTTAATGTTCTGACCCCATGGGCAGGCAGGGGTGTTCTGCCTAGGACTTGGGGGGTTGGCTTTTTGCTTTATCATATGGTCTTCCTAAGAGGTCCGTCTGCAGAAGTGTGACTTTTTATGTATGTTTAAGAAATCATGTTAAAAACAAGGACAAAAGGATGGAAGGGCAGATGGAAAGTGGATTGTTAGCCATGAACCATCTAATAAGGACTGACATGGCCCTTTAAAAAAATACATGGTTTCATCATCAAGACCCAGCCCCCCAAAAGAAGGATGGCATGCTACTGGGGACACACTGACAGCATGCAGGTGGAAGGCTCTGGAATATGCCTCCAAGAGCACATTCAGTGGCTCTTTTCCAAGGTCCTGGGAGTCGACAATATTGGACAGCAGGCACCCGTGGGCCCGGCAGGCTCCCCCCGCTGCTCCCCGGCCGGCCGTTGCTTTCACGTTGCCATGCTCCCTAACTGGCTCATTCGATCAGTTCGTGAGAGAAAGCACACGGGTGGCAGCCTCACGGGCCCTGTGCAGACCGGGAGGCATGTGGGACACCCTTAGGGAGACCGGATCCGGAGGTGACAGCAGGCTCCCTCGCCCCGTGTGCTCTCAGGCCCCTACCACACGGATCAGTGCAAAGCCCAGCAAAACAAAGGGTGTGTCCCCTCATCCTTCCCTTCGCTCCTCGGCTCAGAAAATGGTCTGTCACCTCTGGATGCTCCAACATGAGGCCGGAAATTGGCCAAGAGGTTTTTCCACAAAGTAAACTCACTCCATTCTCGACTATGAAGCAAAGCAAACCCAGCCCTTAGGTCTGGAGGGGCCTGGGGCTGTTGGAAGCCAGGGTTTCGATCTTCGTCCTGGCGAGAGCACTGGGAAGGAGGGGACACCCCGGGGATGCGGTCAGGCTTGTTCACAGCAGCATCTCCAGGGCCCCCTGTGACCTGGCACAGAGCCAGACACGCAGCAACCGCTCAATAAGCGTTTGTTGAGTGAAAAAAGCAATGAATGGAAAGCAAGCCGAGCCCGAGCACTAGGCGACACCATGCCTCATGGAATGGCGGGGGTCAGTAACAGCGCGGACAGTATTTGGAACTTGCAAGGCCTGACACCAAGGTCCCAAAGCCAGAAAGAACACAAGGGGCCTGGGGGGGGCAGCAGGTGCCTGAGTCTTCGCAGTGCCCTGTGGGGCAGTCTAGGAAGACTGGCCTTGGAGGCCAGAGCAGAGAGAAGCAGGGGCGGCACCCCAGCTGGCACCCCAGAGCAGGCACGGAGGGAGGGACGTGCCCGCAGCTTTCATTGGAGAGAACAGCTGATTGGTTGGTGCTAAGGCCGGGAAAAAAGTGCTGAGCCGTATGCCCTTAGTAAATCAGTGCGTGGCCTTACTAGAAAAAGTGCTGGAATGATTGATTAGGAAATAACCAGCCAGCCTGGCGTATTGCTTTCAAACTTGTGTGCTGCAAGTTTGTTTAGAGTCAGAATGTACCCCGAGCCACCCTGCTCCTCCCACTCCCGTTTTCCATCAACAAAACATTTGACACATGCACGTGCTGGACCCACCGGGGAAGAGAGGAAAGCAAGACGTTTTCGTAAGGGCTAGACCGCAAAGTGAAGCGTTGGCTCCACTGAAGTCACGCCCTTCTGTGGATTGTGTTAATTACACACACTGAAAAGGCTGAGCACTTGCGGGCCGATGGGCACCGTGGGCTCTTAGATCCACCTGGACTTGTCTTCCAAGCCCCGAGACACCTGGCAGCGGGGAAGCGGAGGCGCCGCGGGCAGGGCTTGGTGATGTTTTGGGTGCAGTGAAGGACGACGGTGCCATTGACTGTATCCCTGAAAAAGACAAATCCCCAAAGAGCTTTAGTGGTTCTTCACATCCCCGACGTGTCCCAGCATAAGTGCATTCAGATGGCGACTTGGTGAACAACGTTCATCAGCACAGAGCACTGGTTGTACATCTATTGAAAATACACTCTGGGTAATGGCAATTTATTTAAAACTCTGCTACAAAAGCTTTTGTGTCATTTAAAATAAATTGAAAAATACAAAAGTCAATAGCGTTCTTTCATACCAATAATGATCACGTATAAGCAATAATGGAAAATTCTCTTTTAAAATAACCCCAAACGTAAAATATCTAGGGGGAACTCTTAGCAAGAGATGGGCAGGGCCTCTGGGGGAGCACCAGCAGCTTTGCAGAAGGACGTCGCAGGAGCCTGGCTGCAGGGAGCGGACGGCGCTCCCAGCGGGACCGCGGAATGTCGGGCGCTGCTGGTGCTTCCCAAGTTAGTCTAATGGAATTCCAGCCAAAATCCCAAGAGGATGCTTTTGGGACCGGACCGAGTGATTCTGATATTTACTTGGAAGAATAAAGAGGTGAGAATGGCCAAGTAAGTTTTGGAAAGGCAATGAAAACAATTGGGTCTCCCAGATATTACAACGTATTGTCCAGCAATAGTAGCTAAGATGTGAGATGCAAAAACGGGTAGAAAGAAATGGAGAGCCTTAGAATTAACCATGTGATATTTTAACCTTGGACTTAAACCAGCATTTCAAACCCAAGGGGAAAGGATGGATGAGTAAACAAATGGTCCTGGGACAGTGCATTAAGTACGCGGGAAAAACAGAAAGTTGTGTTATCTCAGGCGGTACACCTAAATCCACTCTAGATTAACTAAAGAGATAAACATTAAAAACCTAATTATACAGATTCAGCTTCATCAATGGTACTGACTCACCAAAGTAGAAAACTTCAAACACAAAATTAAAAAGAAAATGTATGAAAATATTTGACACAAATACGATGGATTGAGTTAATTTTCTTAATGTATAAAAAGACATGCAAACTATTAAAAACCCGCTAAAATAAAATACCAGCAACAGACAGCCTGTAGGAAAAGCACAGATGGTTAATAGATGTGGGAACATGGCGGGCTGTGTGGTGACCCAACTGATGCAAGCAAAGCTGTGCCGCCCTCTGGGCTACGGGGTTAGCGACGATTACACTCCTCTCCTGCTCAGAGGCGGAGGAACAGGCACTTTCCTACACTTCTGCTGCAAGTAGACATTGGTACAGTCTGGGGAGCGATTTAACAAACTCTATTCAGAGCCTTCAGCATTCCTCTTTGACCTTGAGATCCCCAGTGCAGGAATCTACCACAACAAAGTATTAAGAAATATGGACAAAGATCTAGGTCACAGAATTGCTTGTAGTAATGTAAAATCGGAAAAACATAACGATTCCAAAGACGATTTACTGGTTGGATTACGAAGCAACAGAAGTAGTCTTTCCAGGAGAGGGAACGGGAAGGGGAGTCCTGGGGAGAAAGGGAGCCCGGTGACAGTGGGGTGTGGTGGCGCAGTGGGGCCGGTTTGGAGGCGGTAGTGTGCTTTGTCACGGCCCATGCGAGGCACGCGGGGGGCGAGGTTCACAAGCTCTCGTGTAGTTGTCTATCGTCTGCGTGAGAATTTAAGATGTAGGGATTGTGTTGATAATTTTCATACCCTCCCAAGCTCCTATCAGGTGCTTAATGAATATGTTAGTTAATAAATACACAGGTTCCTTTCAGAAGTTGAGTGGCTTTGCGTTCCATGTCATTGAGTTGTGTTGGTCTATAGCCAACGATGATCCAGCAACGTTTCTGAGGAAGAAAATTAATAAAGACTCTTCCTAAAGGATGCTATTGATTTATTTTGATGCCATGCATTAAATGATATTTTAAAACAGATTTATTTGGGCTTCAGTCAGTAGGGGGTGCACCGATGCTGGAAATTCTAATATTAACGAAGACTAACGCTTGTTTATTGATCTATGATTTTAAAATTCTGTTTATTATCTCCTTTGTGCCCCCTGCTAAAAAAACCACAATAAATTTTTATTTCTCACTTCCACACACATACACTAGTAGGAGATAAGTAATGCCTCAAAACCACCAGTTACAAAATTGAGTTTTAAAAGCGTTAATTTAATATTGCTATTTATTATAGTTGTTAAAAGTAAGGGTGACATTTTCAAGAAGCTGGTGCCATGTGGAGAAGAGTTTAAATTGTCCTTATCATTTACTGAGGACAAAGTTTCCATCAGAATAAGGGAGAAGGTACTAAAAACATGGAGGTCATATTTCTATGGTCCATGTAGACACTAATACTATAATCAGAACAAGAATAATAGTGACTTCTAGAAAAAAGATACCTCATAAAACATTCATTAAAAAGGAGGAACTGGCTATTGGAATGTTATCTTCTCGAAGTTTTTCCATGAAACAGAATTAATAAAATGCTATGGTTTATTGAAATTTCAAAAAAACAAACAGAGTTGAGGGGCAAGTAAAATGAGGTTTGTACATAGTACTTTTGGTACAAAATGGAACTTGAATGGCATATTTAAAATTGGAAGATAATAGCTAAAATATTTTACTAGAGTAATAAGTCTTGAGATCAAAACATTTAAAAAAATAAGAATCAGCATTTGATAGAAGACAAATGAACAGTTATAGAATTCAAGAAAGCACAACTGGAACAGGAACAGAGAGCTATTTGTGTATGTGTGTGTTTGGGGGCAAGGGGAGTTTAGAAACTTGGAGACGCCTAAATTCCATTAGACAATGCTACGCTCCTTTGGAATGATGACATAGGGAGCACCAGGGGTCTTTTCCCTTCCAATTACTTTAAAATGTTTATAAAGTGGCTTAAAACAAAGGGAAATTTCAGCTATGAAAATGATCACAGAGGTAAATCAAATTCAATCAAAAGTTTTAAAACTTTTGTAGAAGAAAAATAATGAAACTAAAAGAAAAAGAAAAGCACCAGATAGAACTAAAAGGCAAAGATGCTCAAAAGGGATTAAAAAAGATATGTCAACACTGGGCTGCTCATGAATAACATATAAAAAGTCACACAGACAACCTAAAATTACGTTTCTACAAAGATATAGCAACGGTTACAAATACAGGAAAGCAAAGTTGCAATGATAATATCAAATAACTCAAGATAAAACATATTAAGTGAAATAAGTGGGTAGTTATACAAAGATAAATAATACAAACTTAAGATATAATAACTGTGAATTTATATGCACCAAATAACATAGCAACAAAACACACAAAGCAAAGAATGCAACAATTTCATGTAAAAACTTATAAAAATTCACTTATAGAGGAGCATTAAATTCCTTATAATCAAAACCACTACAAGTAAAATAGATAAAATTCTGTGACCTATAAATGAGATCTAATTTCTTTAGACTTACTCAAAATACAAGTGCAAATTTTATCACTTGCTAGTTTACATAAAATTAAATAAATAAATGTCACCAAACTTTTTATAGGTTCCATTCTAACCAAAATACAACTAAAAGTTGAAATTAAAAGCCTTAAGAATGAACAAACAAAATTTCAAATTACTCTGATATTTTATTGATTTACTTTTTTATTTTTAAATTTTTATTATTATTATTTTAAAATATATCTTTATTGATTTCACAGAGAGGAAAGGAGAGGGAGAGAGAGATAGAAACATCAATGATGAGAGAGTCATTGATTGGCTGCCTGCTGCACATCCCCTACTGGGTATTGAACCCGCAACCCGGGCATGTGCCCTGACCAGGAATCAAACTCCAATTGCTCGGATCCTTGGTAGACGCTCAACTGCTGAGCCACGCCCAGCTGGGCACTCTGATATTTTAAAATAATCTCCTAAAGAACAATTGGGACAATGAAAAATCAAGAACTCAATAAAAGATGACTTAGAAAATAATAATAAGAATAATATACATATCAAAATAATGATTAGAGAAAATACCAATAAAAGCTTTAAATGTTTTATTTTGTTATTATTATTATTTTTAATCCTCACCTGAGGATTTTTTTTCCCATTGCTTTTCAGAGAGAGTGGAAGGGAAAGAGAGAGAGAGAGAGAAACATTGATGGGAAAGAGGCAGATTGACTGGTTGCCTCCTGCACAAGCCCCGACCGGGGCTGGGGATTGATCCTGCAACCAAGGTACATGCCCTTCCCCAAAATCGAACCTGGGATCCTTTGGCTGAGGGTCGATGCTCTAGGCAAAACTGGCTAGGGCTTTAAATGTTTTATTTTTAAGTTAAAAAAGAAAGTAAATAATTCAACTTAATATCTTAGAGAAGAAAAAACAATATAAGAAATAAAAGGATAAAGTCATAAATTGGAAAGCAAAAATTAAAACCCACAAAGCAAAAGCTAATTCCCTGAAATTTTAACAACATAGACCAAGTTCTGGGATCTAGTCAAGAAAAACCCAAAACATATAAAAATAGAAATTAGGAAAGAAATAGAAACTCTATTAAAATAAAAGCTATAAGAAACAAATATCTATAAGTATGCTACTATATTTGTAATTTTCAAATAAATGGGTGATTTCATAAAAAGTAAAAATTCCTAAAAGTGATGCAAGAAAAAGAAAATCTTAAGAGATTGATGAGAGGAAAAAATCAGAAAGTCATCAAAGAACTATTCCAATTTCAGTAAGAAAGGCTCTGAATCAGAGTGAATTTTAACAATATTTTAAGAAATAGATTATACTATGTTGCAAAGAGTGTTCCTGACAGAGAAACACTAAATACACTTCTGATAGGGATAAACAACCCAAACAACTAGTCAATGTCATGAATAGAGATGGGGAAATCTTAAATAAAACCCATCAAAAGAGCATTGCATTACTGAGTAAAATGTATCCCTGAAATGCAAGGATGGTTCAATGACGAAGTCTTATAGGACATTAATGAATTAAATAAAAATCCCTATATGGTCATTTCCATAGATACTAAAAACATAATTTGAAAAAAATAAGCACATTCCAACTACACTTTTTTTTTTTTAAAGGGACTAGCAGTCCACTTTATTAATATATTATGATTTAAAAAAATTTTTTTTTTTTAAATCAAGAAACAATGTGGTCAATGAAAAAAACCTAGAGAACTTTCTTTAAAAGCAGAATGGAAATAAAGTGCTGCCTTAATTTAATATTGTTTTGGGATGTCTGTTCAATAAATTAAGAACCAAAATTAAAACATAAGAATACATGTTCGAGTCTATAGAGACAAAATATTCAATTTCAGGTGATAAAGCATGTAAATGTACTACAAAAAGTTGCCAGATAGAGAAGAAATGTCTAAAATCAAGAGCATTCTGGGAGGATTAAAGATGGCAGTGGACTGAGTGGAAGCTACACTGACACTGTCCCAGTACCAAACTGGAATTATAACTGAAGTATAGAAAAACCATCCTGAATAATCAACTGCGACTAAAGATGAGCTGGAGAGCACCCTCATAGCCAAGGAGGAAAAGTGGAGACCACATAGAGACTGGTAGGAAGTGCAGAGGCATGAGAAGGCTGGCTGGGCTCCCACAGGCAGCAGCAGAAGGTCCAGAGGGAGATCTCAACTGTGGGGGATTCCCACTGAGGACCTGGGGACTAAACCCCAGGCTGGGCTTCTCAGCAAAGAACTGAGAAAGGTGCCCACATAACAACTGGCTGTGAAAAGCAGCCGGGTTTCTGTCTGCCAGGGAGAAATGGCTGGAAATGCAGACACCCTCTTAATGAGCCAATGCACAAGGTTTCATGTGCAGCCACTCACCTTGGGCTCCAGCTGAGGGAGAGCAGAGTGGACTAGAGCTGTGTGGGGAGAATCTAGGGTTGTGGGCTCTGGAGATAGAGATCAGAAGGCATCCCTCTGGATTCCTACGCCGAGTGATTCCCCCATACTGGAGTACATCTTTCTCAAGCAGATATTTACCTTCCAAACAGTTTTTTCCTGGGTGGGGGAAGCACTTGCCCTACCCTGCTGGAAACCCTCTCAACCTACCCAGAGGAGTTTCTACAGCCTGAGGCTCCTTAAGAGAATCAGATTAATCATCTTGGAGGCAGAGGCAGTCCTCAGAGTGCTTTGAGTCTTCGCCTGATCTACTTCTGGGCCTGGGCCTTGGAAAAGCAGACTTTGGTGTGCATATTGGTCCTGTCCAACCTCACCCAACCCCAGCAAAAGAGACCTCAAACCCAGGATTGTTGATGGCTCCAAAGAGCACACTCAGGGCCAGTCACACACTACGTCTGACATTGGCCTGCACCAGAGACCCTCCAAAAAGACTGACAGTCCTAGCAGGTCTACCTAATGCCTAGAAAAAACCCCAAGTAGGCAGCCAAAATAAGGAGACAAAAAAAAAGCCCTAAATGAAAGAACAAGAGAAGTCTCAAAAAAAAGAGCTAAATGAAATGGAGATAAGCAATCTATCAGCTATAGAGTTCAGAATACTGACTGTAAGAATGCTCAACAGCATAAGAAAAGATATGGAAACTATGAAGGATGACATAGCAGAAATAAAGACTAAATCGGAAGGAATAAACAGCAGATTAGAGGAAGCTGAGGATCGGATCAGTGAATTAGAAGATAGGGTAGAAAAAAAATCACTCAATCAGAGATCCAAAAAGAGAAAACAATTAAAAAAAGAGGAGGACAGTCTAAGGGAGCTGTGGGACAGCATGAAACGCAACAATATTCACATTGTAGGAGTATCAGAAGGGGAAGAGAATAAGCAAGAGTTAGAGAACCTGTTTGAAGAAATAATGGCAGAAAATTTCCCTAACCTGATGAAGGAAAAAGTCACACAAGTTCAGGAGGCACAGAGAGTCCCAAACAAGAAGAGCCCAGAGAGGCCCATGACCCAGACACATCATAATTAAAATTCTGAAAATTTAAGACAGAGAGAGAATCTTAAAGACAGCAAGAGAAAGCAATCTGTTACCTGCAAAGGAGCTCCCATAAGGCTGTCAGCTGACTTCTCATCAGAAACTCTACAGGCCAGAAAGGAATGGCATGAAGCATTCCAGGTAATGCAAAGCAAGGATCTGAAACCAAGACTACTCTACCCAGCAAGGCTATCATTCAAGATAGATGGTGAAATAAAGAGCTTCCCAGACAAAAAGAGGCTAAAGGAGTTCATCACCACTAAACCAGCATTGCAAGAAATGTTAAAGGGACTGCTGTAATAAGTACAAATAGAGAGGGAAAAAAGGCATAAAGAAGTAAAATGGCAATAGGTAAGTACCTATGAATAATAACCTTAAATGTAAATGGATGAAATGCTCCAATCAAAAGGCATAGTGTAGCTGAGTGGATAAGAAAACATGGCCCACCTCCAGCCAGCATGGCTCAGCAGTTGAGCATTGTCCTATGATCCAGGAGATTGCCGTTCGATTCCTGATTGCTGTTCGATCGCCCCAGGTGCCTGGGTTTCAGATTTGATCCCCAGCAGGGGGCATGCAGGAGGCAGCCAATCAACGACTCTCTTTCATCATTGATGTTTCTATCTCTCCCTCTCCCTTCCTCTCTCTCTGAAATCAATAAAATATATTTTAAAAAGAGAGAGAAAAAAGAAAACATGACCCAACTATATACTGTCTACAAGAGACCCACCTAGAACAAAAGACTCACACAGGATGAGAGTGTAGGGATTAAAAAAATTTTCCATGCAAATGGAAATGAAAAAAAAAAAAAAAAAGCTGGGGTAGTAATACTCATATGGGACAAAATAGACTTCAGAATGAAGACCATAACGAGAGACAAGAAAGGTCACTACATAATACTAAAGGGATCGATTCAACAAGAGGATATAACCCTGATAAATATATATGCATCCAATATAGGAGCACCTAAATTTATTAAAAATCTTCTAGAGGACTTTATGGGAGAGATTGACAACAATACAGTCATACTAGGGGAATTTAAGACCCCACTGCCTTCACTGGATAGGTCTTCCAGACAAAAAGTCCACAAGGAAACAGTGACCCTAACTGGCACACTAGGTCAGATGGATTTAATTGACATTTACAGAACATTTCACCCCAAAGCTGCAGAATAGGCATTCTCCTCAAGTGTATACAGTACATTCTCAAAGATAGACCACATGTTAGGACACAAAAACAAGTCTCTACAAGCTCAAGAAGATTGAAATCATATCAAGCATCTTCTCGGACCACAATGGCGTGAAATTAGAAATCAACTACAATGAAAACACTAAAAAACATTCAAACACATGAAGGCTAAATAGCATGTTATTAAATAATGAATGGATTACCAATGAGATCAAGGAAGAAATAAAAAACTTCCTGGAAACAAGTGAAAATGAACACACAACCACCCCAAATCTGTGGGACACAATGAAAGCAGTCCTGAGAGGGAAGTTCATAGCACTACAGGCCGACCTCAAAAAACAAGAAAAACTTCTAGTAGACTCTATAACCCTACAACTTAAAGACTTTGAAAGAGAACAACAAGGAAAGCCCAGAGTAAGTAGAAGGAAGGAAATAATAAAGATCAGAGCAGAAAGAAATGACATAGAGGCTAAAAAACAGTACAAAAGATCAATGAAACCAAGACCTGCTTCTTTGAAAAGATAAACAAGATTGATGAATCTTTAGCCAGACTCATCAAGAAATAAAGAGAGAGGGCCAAATAAACAAAAGCAGAAATGAAAGAGGTGCAGTAACAACTGACCCAATAGAAACAGAAAGGATTGTAAGAAAATACTATGAACAACTATATGCCACCACACTGGACAACCTGGATGAAATGGATAAATTCCTAGAAAAATACAACCTTCCAAAACTCAGTCAAGAAGAGTCAGAAAACCAGAATGGGCTGCTAACTGCTGATGAAGTGGAGGCAGTAATAAAAGTGCTCCCAGGACACAAAAGCACTAGCCTGGATGGCTTCACCGGGGAGTTTTACCAAACATTCAAAGAAGAATTAACCCCTGTCCTCAAACGATTCCAAAAAATCCAAGAGGAAGGAACACTTCCTAACTCTTTTTATGGAGCCAGCATTAGCCTAATTTCAAAACCAGATAAAGACACTACAAAGAAAGAGAATTATAGGCCAATATCCCTGATGAACATAGATGCTAAAATCCTCAACCAAATATTAGCAAATCGGATCCAGCAATAAATTAAAAAGATCATACACCATGACCAAGTGGGATTTATTCTAGAGATGCAAGGCTAGTACAATATTCACAAATCAATAAACGTGATACATCACGTAAACAAAATGAAAGATAAAATCACGTGATCATATCAATAGATGCAAAAAAAGCATTCAGTAAAATCTAGCACCCATTTTTACAAGTTCAGAGAAACTTCTCTAGTAACAAACTATAGAAGTGATCCCTGAAAGTATAGCCTTAGCACCCATTTTTGATTAAAACTCTCAGCAGAGTGGGAATAGAGAGATTGTGCCTCAACATAATAAAAACCATATATGACAAACCAACAGCCAACATCATACTCAATGAGCAAAACTAAAACCATTTCCCTTAAAAACAAGATCAAGACAGGGGTGTCCACTTTCATCACTCTTATTCAACATGGTACTGGAAGTCCTTGCCACAGCCATCAGACAGGAAGAAAACATACATAAAGGCATCCAAATTGGAAAGGAAGAAGTAAAACTCTCATTATTTGCAGATGACATAATATTGTACATAGAAAATCCTCAAGGCTCCACCAAAAAATTACTAGATTTAATATATGAATTTGACAAGGTAGCAGGATACAAAATTAACACCCAGAAAACAATGGCTTTAAAAAAGAATGTCTGTATTGATTTCAGAGAGAAGAAGGGAGAGAGAGATAGAAACATCAGTGATGAGTGAGTCATTGTTTGGCTTCCCCCGGCATGCCTCTTACTGGGGATCAAGCCTGGAACCCGGGGAATGTGCCCTGACTGGGAATCAAACCTTGATCTCCTGGATCATAGGTTGATGCTTAACCTCTGAGCCACACTGGCTAGGCTTGATGGCATTTTTATAGACTAATAATGAACTCTCAACAAGGGAAATGAAAAGAGTCCCATAAATTAAGATACTTAGGAATAAACTTAACCAAGGAGGTAAAAGACCTGTGCTTGGAAAACTATAGGACTTTGCAAAAAGAGATAGAGGAAGATACAAAGAGGAAGAATATACCATGTTCATGGATTGGAAGAATTAAAATCATTAAAATATCCCTACTATCCAAAGCAATCTATAAATGCAATTCAATCCTTATTAAAATACCAACAGCATATCTCACAGATCTAGAACAAACACTTCAAAAATGTACATGGAACCAAAAAAGGCCTGAGTAGCCACAGCCATCTTGAGAAAGAGGAACAAAGTTGGAGGGATCACAATACCAGATATCAAGTGATACTACAAAGCCACTGAAATCAAAACAGCCTGGTACTGGCACAAGAACAGACCTATAGACCAGTGGAACAGAGCAGAGACCCCAGAAATTGACCCAAGGAATTACGCTCAATTAATATTTGACAAAGGAGGCAAGAGCATACAATGGAGTAAAGACAGTCTGTTCAATAAATGGTGTTGGGAAAACTGGACAGGTACATGCAAGAAATAAAACTAGCCCACCAACTTACACCATACACAAGAATAAACTCAAAATGGATAAAAGACTTAAATGTAAGACATGAAACCAAAAAAATTCTAGAAGAAAACGTAGGCAGCAAAAATCTCAGACATCTCTCATAGCAATATGTTTGCTGACACGTCTCCTAGGGCAAGAGAAACAAAGGAGAAAGTAAACCAATGGGCCTGCATCAAAATAAAAAGCTTCTGCACAGCAAGAGAGACCACCAACAAAAGGAAAAGGGGGCCCACTGTGTGGGAGAACATACTTGCCAATGATACACCTGATAAAGGGTTAATATCCAAAATATATAAGGAAGTTATACAACCTAACAAAAGGAAGACAAACAATCCAATTAAAAACGGGAAAGGACCTGAATAGACACTTCTCCAAAGAGGACACACAGAGGGACAAGAGACATATGAAAAAATGCTCAACGTCGCTAATCATCAGAGATGCAAATTGAAACGACATTGAGATACCACCTCACACCTGTCAGAACGGCTACATCAGCAAATTGACAAACAACAAATTCTGGGGAGCATGTGGAGAAAGGGGAGCCCTAGTGCGTTGCAGGTGAGAGTGCAGACTGGGGCAGCCACTGTGGAAAACAGTGTGGAGTTTCCTCAAAAAATTAAAAAATGGAGCTGCCTTTTGACCCAGTGATCCCACTTCTAGGGACATATCATAAGAAACCTGAAACACTAATCAGAAAGAACTTATGCTCCCCTATGTTCATAGCAGCACAATTCACAATCGCTAAGATCTGGGAACAGCCAAGTGCCCATCAGTAGGTGATGGATAAAAAAAGCTGGGGGACATTCACACCAGGGATACTACGCAGCTGTAAAGAAGAAGGATCTCGTGCCCTTTGGGACAGCCTGGAGGGACCTGGAGAGTGTTATGCTGAGCAAAATAAGCCAGGCAGAGAAAGACAAGTACCACATGACATCACTCACATGTGGAATCTAGTGAACAAAATAAACTGATGAACAAAATAGATCCAGAGACATAGAAGCATGGAGCAGACTGAGGGGTCTCAGAGGAAAGGCGGGGCTGGGGGAGTGGGTAGGGGAGTGGGTGGGAAGAGATTAAGCAAATAACTTAGATGCATAAATGCATAACCCTTGGTCACAAACAAGAATACAGGAAGGCCTGGGGTTGGGAGGGATGTGGGGTGGAGGGGATCAATGGGGGGGAAAGGGGGACGTCTGTAATACTTTCAACAATAAAGATAAATTAATAAAAGTATCCCTAGAAGATGTTAAATAAGACAAAGAAATGAAAACAACTGCAATACATAATTATAATACTCATTAGGAAAGAATGGCCATAGGAAAATATAAGCAATTTAGAAAGTGGAGACTAGCCAAGCTGGCAGAGATGGACTTACCAGGAAGCCAATGGAGCTTAGA